>NW_026728925.1:300000-453217 GCF_030272615.1 Cryptomeria japonica
CACCGCGCCACCAGTTTCATTGTTAGAAGCCTTTTTGAGCCTATTGGGATTTTTTTGTGATATTGGGAGCAAACAGAGGCGTTCTTCGATAAACCATATATTGAAGTAGAATTTATTTTAGATTTCATTTCTGGTTTGACCTTTTCTATTTTAGAATTGATGTAAACTTTTTTTTTAATCTTTTCTATTTTGTTTTAACCGTTATCTCGTCATACTAACTGCCAAAACGAACCTGAAGCAAAGATGCGTGATAAAGAGAGTATATTGTATTTATAAACAGAGTGCAAGCGTTTGTATAGGTCAAGAGTGATATTCGGTGAAAAAGGGTGAGATTCAAAGTAAAACAATGGAGCGTTGAATTGCAGCATTTTAAGAGGCTCGAGCTCAGAAGATGCTTTTGTTTTTCTTGAACCAAACAATACAGTAGAAGTTCAATGCATTTTTGGTTTCACCATTTTTCTTTTCATACAACCCTTTATAATTTATAAAAACGTTTTTCAATAAATTTTTTAATTTTAACCAAAATTGAAATGGTCAAGCAAAGAAAAAAAATGTTGAATAGCAGCAATGAGTATGCTGATCTTGAATGCTATTCATTATTGAAAAAGTGTCTTTGATGACAAAGTGGACGTTATGATAAGTACAATAATTGAAAGGATACAATTTTAAAGGAAAAATCTTCAGAATCCTATCATCTAAAGTATCATAAATTGATGGAACCTCAAACCGTACATTTTAAAATCTCTCCCAATGGGATGTTTCTTTTGAAATATTTTTTTTGTGTGCAAGGGTGAGCTAGTCATAGTTCTAGTCTTTTCATGACCCCTTTTCTCCCAAGTACAATAGTTTGGAGTTGAGATGCACTTTCTATTATTCCACTTTGGTTTTTTGTTCTTCCAATCATGGATCTTTAATTTACATCTTTATGTCTCTTTTACCATTTATTAATAGGTAACATTACCTTTTAGCTATATACCATCATTTCATTCTTTCTAGTTGTCCTTTCCTTTATTGATGTTTTGTTATTAGCCTTAATAGCTTAATAATCTTTGATGAGTGACCACTTTAATGAATTGTCAAAATTTATTTGTATCCCTTTGTTGTTATTGCATCTATATTCTTTTTTGTTTTCTATGAAGGAAGGTATAGTTAGAACCATTATGGTCCTTGTATCAAGTGTGCATGTTATAATATGATAGATGATAACTTTCATTTTCTTTATATGTCAATCTAACATCAACAAGAGCATCGCTTATCATAGAATCTACCCACCTATGTGGTACAGTTGAAAGAACTAACATTTGGCTTGTTGCCAATAGAAATTTTCTATTTGTCTACATGTGTTCAATCCCTTTGTGAGATGTAAGAGGATCATTTGATAATAATATGTCATGTTTCTCTAAAGACTTAAAAGGGAGTTTTTGTTTGAGATATCTCATTCTTTGTTGCTTGTGGCCTATGAATTTTTTATGTTGAGGCGTCCCCCTCCTCTTGTATTATGAGATTTTCCTTGTACCGACAAGTATATATTGATGTGTGATAAGATTCAACATATTTCCCACATCACTTCAACATATACTTGTTGCAGGTAGCATGTGCCAACTTCTTGTGATATGAGTGCTCCATACATACAACCAACCTCTCCTCCCCAATTGTCAATATTCTTAGTGACAAATAGCTGAAATGTGGCATTCTCTTCAATACATCACATAGGCTCTTGAAATCTATATGTGCTAGATAATTTTAATTCACCACTTAGCAATATGTGATATGGTAATAATTATTTTCTCAAAGAAAATAAACAACAATCATGTAATGAAATTTTTAACAGGTTAAACACTTCGAAAAATTAAAAATTAAACCATTAATGCAATACATTAGAACATGGGAATATGTTTGCCATTATTAGAGTGGGAAGAATAAATGGGTTGGTATAGCTCTCCATTGACTAATTTTCCTAAGGTACTGTGTCAACTTCAAAATAATGTTTGTATAGTTTTTCAATTCTATTTTATTTAGTGCAGCATTTCTAGTCTTTAAATTTGATGCAAAATGAAAGGGTTTCCATGTGCATTCAAGTATGTCCTTAACTTCTCCTTTCAATATTAAAAAAAATATATTTTATCTATTTGAGAAAATTTCTTAAGAGGAAGATAAAAAAAAAAATTGTGCTCGTTATCAAACTATGATTTTTTGTTCCTTGGGAGATAGATAAAATTTGAGTGATTTGATGAGTTCCATAGAATGATAAACAAATTTGAAAAAGATAAAATTAATGGATGGTGTCCTAGCGATTCATTTCAAGAACATTCTTGAATTTAGGAAGAATATCAAATTTCCTATATGTAGATGGTATCTATTTGATTATTTATTTAACAAGTTTTTTGTGCCTAGCATAATGGATAATCATTATAGGTTTCACCTTGTCAATGTAGTTATCCTTAATTTATTCCTTTGTGAATATTTGTTGGGTCTCATATGTAAGAAATACTATCATAAGACCCATGAAGTTAAATATTTAAAGAGGGTAGAGTTACTTACAAATACAAATAAATTAACAAGTTTTATTTGACCTAACTCCATGTTTCACTAAAACTAATTCCTTATGAGCTTGCCACTAAATATGGTTGAGACATAATAGTCCTAGGGTGATTTACTTTTGGAGGAATATAATCAAGTCCAATGTACAGTAAATAGTGTTGAAGACTTGCTCAAGAAATGAACTATAGCCCTTTGAAATTTACAAATTTGAGGGATATTTCAATTCAAATTATTACATATTATGCTAGGTCCTAGAAATGTAGTGTAATTAATAAATATGCATATGTCTATGACGCTTGTTTTGAATGTTCATTTTTTTTAATGTAAATAGGCTATTTGAGTATTTGGACCATGGATCATACAGGGAATATACAAATATATTATTAATTTTAAAATCACTTACCCTCCCTATATCTCCATATGGTATATCACCCTTTTTCACACTTTCTTGGAAGCCTTCTCTAGTTAATGGACAAAGTAGGTAGGAAATTAATGGGTTCTATACTTCATCTATGTTAAAGATGTAGTGTTTGTTTGAATGAACCCTTTGTGGCTATATATACATTTCTCATCTAGAAATTGTAGAAATTTTTAGTATTTCTTTATTACCCTTATGTTGAATATATTACGATTTTTGTAGAAGAAGTCTGTCTAATTAAGTAATGAATTTACTTAGTACCCATATTTCTTCTTTTTGGGAAAAGGTTGATGATAATATAGGATACAATATGTATCACTATTGAAGAATTGTAATCAAAATTTATGTTTCTCCTATGGTTCCTCATTACTTGTTTCTTTATAACCAACTAATAGTTATAGTAATCATATGGTACATGTATGAGGTGGATAAATTTCATTCTAAGTAGCATTAGAAAGATAGTTACAACATTACCAATTTGAAGCTGAGAACATCACTATATTATTAAGGGAGTCTTATGATCTTGTGGCTGGAATGGTGAAAGGTTATGGACTAAAATTGTATAAGAAAATATATTAAAATCCCAAGAATATTATTCATAGAGTGTTCACTAAAATATTGGAAGGTCTTTTAATAAGAATAAATAATTTGAAGGGGATTATTTGTGAAGGAAATCCATAAAAAACTGAGAGAGATGGTAGGATGGACAATATGGATAGGATGGTAGGAGCTGAGTTGATGTGGAAGTTGAATGATTTAGGGTATAAATGATGTTTCAATGATATCAAAGACACAATGAAGATATAATAGATTCTATAACTTTTAAGGTTGGGAAACACACACATAATAAACATGTATTTTTTCCATCCCATTGACGGTAGGAAGAATGTGATAATTAGGCATAGTAGCTTATGGATATTTTTGGAGACAATTTCATGGAAGATGTAAGGAAAAAAAAATGTTTATAATTCTTCTCTAATAAATCTCTATGGTAGCTAACTACCAATTAAAAGTGTAGAATTTTTGTGTGAAAAATGGAGATGAAACTCAAATAGCTAACTATCAATTGGCCAAAATATCTAGCTATACTATTGAGGACCAATTTATCATAAATGAGGCACTCAAGATAGTTGTCATATTTGTAGTATGTCACTAAAAAAAATGAAAAAGTGTAGGGGACCATGACGCAAAGCTTGAACATATTAAATCTTGGTCCCCACAAAATGATTTGAAGCTTTAGGCAAAGCATATGGCCATGAATATTTTATAAAGGGAAAACACACCAGGGAACAATTATAGCTTGCTAATGTGATTGAATAGAACCCATTCAATGGTCTTGATTAAATTATTATTGTAAGAGAACTAAAGCTCTAAAGGCGAGCAAAGAATTTGACAATGTATGATTTTAATGTCAACATTATTATGAAGGAAAAGGTTTCCACATTGTTTTGTTAGAATTCTATCAACTCTTGTTCATGATTCAAATTGTCTTGGCTTCATTAATATTTGGAATCAAATTAACTATGTGTGCTAAGCACATTACTAAAACCTTTGAACAAGATGAAATTTGCAATGGCCTGCTTCGTCGTGTTTTTCTTAATTTTCCTTTAAATTTTTACATTAAAAAAATTATATATTACATAAAAATTGGTAAACCCTAACATAATATTTGGAGTGACAAATATACATTATAATGTGTATTAAAGCTTTGGTCAGATCCAAACCATAACGTACGGCCTGTTGTAGCAGGCTCATCATATAAGTTGTGTATGTTTTACAAAGCGCGATTAAAATCTTACTAATTTATAATCCTTTCAAGTATTATGGATAGGCCCTTTCTTAGTTTTCTCAAACACGTAACTTTTTGTGACACCATAGCAAAAGTCTGTTGAAATTTTTTATGTACCTTTCGTGAATCATATTTAAGATTTGATTAAACTGAATATGTATATTCTTCAATACAAATGAAATTATATCCACTCAAGATAGATGAAAGCGATCTGGCCTTTAAAATGTGTCAGTGGTTAGTCAATGGCGATAGATGATATTTCTCCCTATCACCGCAGATCTGGATTGAAAAATACGTAAATGTATACTGGGTATCCATGGCAGAATATCTTAATTAGGTGATTGGATCCACAATAAGTGTATTCAACAGCAACTAGGATCTGGAATGTTGCCTTCACAGTTAGGACACGACGCTAACATCTCCACAATTTCAAGCAGATTATCAATGCCTGCATTTATATTCACTATTTTGTTGAGGATTGGTCGAGCAGAGACAGCGAGGGAAAACACAACGTTGAGCACAAGCAGCAGTGCCATAACTTTCAGGAGCATCGATCTCGACAATACTAATTGGCAGAATGAATGTTAACAAATGAAAAAACGTATTCGGTTTAGCGAGATAGAGAGCGAAGATCGAGAATGGTGATGGATAAACAAGGAAAATCGTATTTATAGAGACAGACGACGGCGTGTGAGTATGTTTGATCAAGTCAAAATTAAAATTTGTTCAACTAGGGTGATATTCAAAGTAAAAAATGGCGCGTGGAACTGCAACATTTCAAGAGGCGACAAAGGGACTTTGAATATCAACATTGACTTATTCATATTGCACGTCAATTGTCTTCGCTTTCTATCAAGCATGAAAGCACCTTTAACACCAATATCACCAATTTCAATTTTGACCTATTCAAACATTTGCACTCCATCGTCCATCTCTATAAATACGATTTACCTGGTTTATACATCACCATTCTCGATCTTCGCTCTCTATCTCTTAAAAAATTCACTCGGCTCTTCTTTCTTCATTTGTAAACCAATACGTACGTTTCTTTGCTTGATATTCATTCTGGCAATTAGTATGGACAGATCGATTCATCTGAAAGTTATGGCAGTGCTGCTCATGCTCAACGCTATGGTTTTCCTCGCTGTCTCTGCTCGACCAATCCTGACGGAAAAAGTGAATACAAATGCAAGCGTGAACAACAATGATTCAATTGATAATCTGGTTGAAATTGTGGAGATGTTAGCATCTGGTTCTAACTGTTCAGGCAACATCAAAGATCCTAATTGCCGCAAAAGATAAAACAATGATGCATAGAGTTACTGTGAATCCAACGCACATAACTAAGATTTTTCGCCACGGAAATCCGCGAGAGCTTTACATTATTTGGGTATTTTGTGGTCCATGGTGACAAGGAGAAAGAGAAATATAATTAAATCCCTTGGACACTACTCGCTGACACATTTTAAAACCAGAACGCTTTCATCCATCTGGATTGCGTAATATGTAATTATTTTTCTGTATTCAAGAATATACATATTCAGCCCAATCAAATCTTAAATATCAAATTTGTTTCATTAAATATTCGTTTTCTAATTGTTCATTGTTTTCCACATTGAAGTTGGTGTGGTGGTAGCTCTAGTTTGTCGCAGAAATAACGTTTTCCTTTCTATTTCCCAATTATCATTGATCTTTTAGTGGTAAACTATCAAACTTATATTGAGTCAAGTTTCCCTATTCCTCTTTGGATATCCCAATTACTTATACAAATTATACATATTACTTATTTATACCGTTAATTTAAGTAGCATAGGTCAACTTCTTGTGATATGATTAGTCAAGCAAGGAACCAAGCTCTCCTCCTCAATTGTCATTATTTTTAGTGAAAATTATTAGTAACAAAAAATGATACGTAGCATTATCTCAAAGGCATCATGCAAACCCTTCACATCTATCTGTGCTACATAATGTTAATTCACTACTCACCAAATGTGATATGGTCATACTTTTTCCCTAAACAAAATCAACAACAATCAAAAGTAATGGAATTTTAAACAAGTTAAACACTTATAAAATTAAAAAATGAAGCCATTAATGCAATGATTTCAAGAAAATAAAGCTATTTAGTACTATTATTATAGCGAGAAGAATAAATGGATTTTATCTCTCTGTTTAGAACAGATTTCCTTCTAAGGTGAAAATTTTGCAACTAATTTTCCTAAGGTATTTTGTCAAGTTCAATTAGAGGATATAAAATATTGGAGGTGCGTTTTATGTAGTGCAACTTTCTTGGTACTTGAACTTGACACAAAATAAAAGGATGTTTATGTGCAGTCAAGTATGTCAAGTAGTGCAACTTTCTTGGCACTTGAATTTGGTAATTTTTCTAAAGCCAACAAAGTATTTGTGCTTCTTATCTAACTATGAATTTTAGTTCCTTGAATTTTCTTTTAGTTTTGATAGAATCAAGAAAATGCTAACTCAATCATATAATATCTAATATTTTGAAGGATAAAGTGCCATGGCTTATCTAACCAATTCGCTAGAATGTTGGAGAAGTTTGAAAAACATATATTGAATGGTGTCCTAGCCAAAAGTAGGAATAATATTGAATTTGCTACAAGTAATTTTGGTCTATTGGATTATTTCATTAAAAAATTGCTTGAGACTAGCCTAATGAATAAAAATTATATGTTTGGCCTTGCCAAAGTTATTATTTTTAATTGCTTCTTTTTTTAAAACTTTTTGGTTTTCATATGTAAGAAATATTATGTTACTTGACCTAAGAAGTTAATTATTAAAAGGAGAAACTATTGTTTACAACTGAAAGTAAGTTAAAATTTCTTTTCTCTTGAATCCCAATATCCTTGAAGTTTTTAAACTTTCTCAGCTTACCGCTAAATATTATTTAGACAAGAATAGTGATAGGTTCAAGTAGTTCTTAAGGTATATAATCAATTCTAACATGAAATAAAAGGTGTTGGATTTTGTTTGAAGAAATAAATTAGAGCCCTTTGAAATTAAGCAATTTGATGGATATTTTAGATTATTTTTCTAGGTACTAGGAATGTACTATAAGAAGCAAATATGCATATGTCTAATGCGCCTTCTTGTAAATATCCAAAAAATTATGTAAATAGAATATTTAATTATGAGGCAGGGGTTGTAGCGGGATTCCATAAATCTATTATAAATTTTAAAATAGCTTACCCTCCTTGTACTTTCATATAGTATCCACTCTTGCACACTTTATTGCAAGCCTTCTCTTTTGAATGGACTAAGTAGTTAGGAAAGAAACTAGTTTTATACTTCATTTGTGTTAGACATGTTTTTATTGTCTAATTAAAAACAATGCAATTGGATATACATTTGTCTTGTAGAAGTTATAGATTTTTTATTATTTCTTTACTATCCTTATCCTTAATATACTAGGATTTATATAGCATAAGAATATCTAATTAAGTAATAAATTTTCTTAGTCCCCCTATTTATCTTTTTGGGTGAAATATTGATAAAATGAAGGATACAATATGTATCATGATTGAAGAACTATAACCATAATTATGGCTATCCTATAGTTCATCATTACTCGTCTACTTTTATGCCTAACCAAGTGATATCTCTAGTAATCATATGGTACATGTATGAGGTGGATAATATTTTATTTTAAGTAGCATTAGAAAGATGGTTCCTATTAGAGTAAAAGGTTTTATTTACTAAATTAATTTAATCATATTGATTAATTAACTAAGTCACCTTTTCCTTTTTTCACTTAAGCTAAATTTAGGAAGCTTTTTGGGGAATTTAATAATTATTTTATTTCATGCATTCATCCCTTAGGGTTTGCTTTAGGGTTTTGATCTCCTTTATTAAACAATTGATCTCATTGTAATTATTCATTCTGGCAAGTTAATTCATTTGTGATTCTTCTTGCAATTGTCTCCAATTATTCTTGCACTCTCTTGTTTGTAGGATTTTCTCTTGTACGTGGCAGGTATTTGCATGCAGGCGATTATTGGGCATTGTGGAATTCATCAATCATGAATTCTATCATGGTATCAGAAGTCCAGACCTGATGCACCTCATTCATCAAATTTGATATTTTCCTTATGAATATTTTTTGTTTGCATCTTGGGTCAATTTGAATCTCAAAATAAGATCTCTGAGGATTTGAAAATTCACCTTTTTTTGTGATCAAGGGGGGCGCCTATTGTTTTGGACCACCACCACCAGTGGTTAGAGACCTCCTCCCCTCCCCGACTGCCCTCCACCACCTCATGCCATCAACGGACCACCACCGCGCCACCAGTTTCATTGTTAGAAGCCTTTTTGAGCCTATTGGGATTTTTTTGTGATATTGGGAGCAAACAGAGGCGTTCTTCGATAAACCATATATTGAAGTAGAATTTATTTTAGATTTCATTTCTGGTTTGACCTTTTCTATTTTAGAATTGATGTAAACTTTTGTTTTAATCTTTTCTATTTTGTTTTAACCGTTATCTCGTCATACTAACTGCCAAAACGAACCTGAAGCAAAGATGCGTGATAAAGAGAGTATATTGTATTTATAAACAGAGTGCAAGCGTTTGTATAGGTCAAGAGTGATATTCGGTGAAAAAGGGTGAGATTCAAAGTAAAACAATGGAGCGTTGAATTGCAGCATTTTAAGAGGCTCGAGCTCAAAAGATGCTTTTATTTTTCTTGAACCAAACAATACAGTAGAAGTTCAATGCATTTTTGGTTTCACCATTTTTCTTTTCATACAACCCTTTATAATTTATAAAAACGTTTTTCAATAAATTTTTTAATTTTAACCAAAATTGAAATGGTCAAGCAAAGAAAAAAAATGTTGAATAGCAGCAATGAGTATGCTGATCTTGAATGCTATTCATTATTGAAAAAGTGTCTTTGATGACAAAGTGGACGTTATGATAAGTACAATAATTGAAAGGATACAATTTTAAAGGAAAAATCTTCAGAATCCTATCATCTAAAGTATCATAAATTGATGGAACCTCAAACCGTACATTTTAAAATCTCTCCCAATGGGATGTTTCTTTTGAAATATTTTTTTTGTGTGCAAGGGTGAGCTAGTCATAGTTCTAGTCTTTTCATGACCCCTTTTCTCCCAAGTACAATAGTTTGGAGTTGAGATGCACTTTCTATTATTCCACTTTGGTTTTTTGTTCTTCCAATCATGGATCTTTAATTTACATCTTTATGTCTCTTTTACCATTTATTAATAGGTAACATTACCTTTTAGCTATATACCATCATTTCATTCTTTCTAGTTGTCCTTTCCTTTATTGATGTTTTGTTATTAGCCTTAATAGCTTAATAATCTTTGATGAGTGACCACTTTAATGAATTGTCAAAATTTATTTGTATCCCTTTGTTGTTATTGCATCTATATTCTTTTTTGTTTTCTATGAAGGAAGGTATAGTTAGAACCATTATGGTCCTTGTATCAAGTGTGCATGTTATAATATGATAGATGATAACTTTCATTTTCTTTATATGTCAATCTAACATCAACAAGAGCATCGCTTATCATAGAATCTACCCACCTATGTGGTACAGTTGAAAGAACTAACATTTGGCTTGTTGCCAATAGAAATTTTCTATTTGTCTACATGTGTTCAATCCCTTTGTGAGATGTAAGAGGATCATTTGATAATAATATGTCATGTTTCTCTAAAGACTTAAAAGGGAGTTTTTGTTTGAGATATCTCATTCTTTGTTGCTTGTGGCCTATGAATTTTTTATGTTGAGGCGTCCCCCTCCTCTTGTATTATGAGATTTTCCTTGTACCGACAAGTATATATTGATGTGTGATAAGATTCAACATATTTCCCACATCACTTCAACATATACTTGTTGCAGGTAGCATGTGCCAACTTCTTGTGATATGAGTGCTCCATACATACAACCAACCTCTCCTCCCCAATTGTCAATATTCTTAGTGACAAATAGCTGAAATGTGGCATTCTCTTCAATACATCACATAGGCTCTTGAAATCTATATGTGCTAGATAATTTTAATTCACCACTTAGCAATATGTGATATGGTAATAATTATTTTCTCAAAGAAAATAAACAACAATCATGTAATGAAATTTTTAACAGGTTAAACACTTCGAAAAATTAAAAATTAAACCATTAATGCAATACATTAGAACATGGGAATATGTTTGCCATTATTAGAGTGGGAAGAATAAATGGGTTGGTATAGCTCTCCATTGACTAATTTTCCTAAGGTACTGTGTCAACTTCAAAATAATGTTTGTATAGTTTTTCAATTCTATTTTATTTAGTGCAGCATTTCTAGTCTTTAAATTTGATGCAAAATGAAAGGGTTTCCATGTGCATTCAAGTATGTCCTTAACTTCTCCTTTCAATATTAAAAAAAATATATTTTATCTATTTGAGAAAATTTCTTAAGAGGAAGATAAAAAAAAAAATTGTGCTCGTTATCAAACTATGATTTTTTGTTCCTTGGGAGATAGATAAAATTTGAGTGATTTGATGAGTTCCATAGAATGATAAACAAATTTGAAAAAGATAAAATTAATGGATGGTGTCCTAGCGATTCATTTCAAGAACATTCTTGAATTTAGGAAGAATATCAAATTTCCTATATGTAGATGGTATCTATTTGATTATTTATTTAACAAGTTTTTTGTGCCTAGCATAATGGATAATCATTATAGGTTTCACCTTGTCAATGTAGTTATCCTTAATTTATTCCTTTGTGAATATTTGTTGGGTCTCATATGTAAGAAATACTATCATAAGACCCATGAAGTTAAATATTTAAAGAGGGTAGAGTTACTTACAAATACAAATAAATTAACAAGTTTTATTTGACCTAACTCCATGTTTCACTAAAACTAATTCCTTATGAGCTTGCCACTAAATATGGTTGAGACATAATAGTCCTAGGGTGATTTACTTTTGGAGGAATATAATCAAGTCCAATGTACAGTAAATAGTGTTGAAGACTTGCTCAAGAAATGAACTATAGCCCTTTGAAATTTACAAATTTGAGGGATATTTCAATTCAAATTATTACATATTATGCTAGGTCCTAGAAATGTAGTGTAATTAATAAATATGCATATGTCTATGACGCTTGTTTTGAATGTTCATTTTTTTTAATGTAAATAGGCTATTTGAGTATTTGGACCATGGATCATACAGGGAATATACAAATATATTATTAATTTTAAAATCACTTACCCTCCCTATATCTCCATATGGTATATCACCCTTTTTCACACTTTCTTGGAAGCCTTCTCTAGTTAATGGACAAAGTAGGTAGGAAATTAATGGGTTCTATACTTCATCTATGTTAAAGATGTAGTGTTTGTTTGAATGAACCCTTTGTGGCTATATATACATTTCTCATCTAGAAATTGTAGAAATTTTTAGTATTTCTTTATTACCCTTATGTTGAATATATTACGATTTTTGTAGAAGAAGTCTGTCTAATTAAGTAATGAATTTACTTAGTACCCATATTTCTTCTTTTTGGGAAAAGGTTGATGATAATATAGGATACAATATGTATCACTATTGAAGAATTGTAATCAAAATTTATGTTTCTCCTATGGTTCCTCATTACTTGTTTCTTTATAACCAACTAATAGTTATAGTAATCATATGGTACATGTATGAGGTGGATAAATTTCATTCTAAGTAGCATTAGAAAGATAGTTACAACATTACCAATTTGAAGCTGAGAACATCACTATATTATTAAGGGAGTCTTATGATCTTGTGGCTGGAATGGTGAAAGGTTATGGACTAAAATTGTATAAGAAAATATATTAAAATCCCAAGAATATTATTCATAGAGTGTTCACTAAAATATTGGAAGGTCTTTTAATAAGAATAAATAATTTGAAGGGGATTATTTGTGAAGGAAATCCATAAAAAACTGAGAGAGATGGTAGGATGGACAATATGGATAGGATGGTAGGAGCTGAGTTGATGTGGAAGTTGAATGATTTAGGGTATAAATGATGTTTCAATGATATCAAAGACACAATGAAGATATAATAGATTCTATAACTTTTAAGGTTGGGAAACACACACATAATAAACATGTATTTTTTCCATCCCATTGACGGTAGGAAGAATGTGATAATTAGGCATAGTAGCTTATGGATATTTTTGGAGACAATTTCATGGAAGATGTAAGGAAAAAAAAATGTTTATAATTCTTCTCTAATAAATCTCTATGGTAGCTAACTACCAATTAAAAGTGTAGAATTTTTGTGTGAAAAATGGAGATGAAACTCAAATAGCTAACTATCAATTGGCCAAAATATCTAGCTATACTATTGAGGACCAATTTATCATAAATGAGGCACTCAAGATAGTTGTCATATTTGTAGTATGTCACTAAAAAAAATGAAAAAGTGTAGGGGACCATGACGCAAAGCTTGAACATATTAAATCTTGGTCCCCACAAAATGATTTGAAGCTTTAGGCAAAGCATATGGCCATGAATATTTTATAAAGGGAAAACACACCAGGGAACAATTATAGCTTGCTAATGTGATTGAATAGAACCCATTCAATGGTCTTGATTAAATTATTATTGTAAGAGAACTAAAGCTCTAAAGGCGAGCAAAGAATTTGACAATGTATGATTTTAATGTCAACATTATTATGAAGGAAAAGGTTTCCACATTGTTTTGTTAGAATTCTATCAACTCTTGTTCATGATTCAAATTGTCTTGGCTTCATTAATATTTGGAATCAAATTAACTATGTGTGCTAAGCACATTACTAAAACCTTTGAACAAGATGAAATTTGCAATGGCCTGCTTCGTCGTGTTTTTCTTAATTTTCCTTTAAATTTTTACATTAAAAAAATTATATATTACATAAAAATTGGTAAACCCTAACATAATATTTGGAGTGACAAATATACATTATAATGTGTATTAAAGCTTTGGTCAGATCCAAACCATAACGTACGGCCTGTTGTAGCAGGCTCATCATATAAGTTGTGTATGTTTTACAAAGCGCGATTAAAATCTTACTAATTTATAATCCTTTCAAGTATTATGGATAGGCCCTTTCTTAGTTTTCTCAAACACGTAACTTTTTGTGACACCATAGCAAAAGTCTGTTGAAATTTTTTATGTACCTTTCGTGAATCATATTTAAGATTTGATTAAACTGAATATGTATATTCTTCAATACAAATGAAATTATATCCACTCAAGATAGATGAAAGCGATCTGGCCTTTAAAATGTGTCAGTGGTTAGTCAATGGCGATAGATGATATTTCTCCCTATCACCGCAGATCTGGATTGAAAAATACGTAAATGTATACTGGGTATCCATGGCAGAATATCTTAATTAGGTGATTGGATCCACAATAAGTGTATTCAACAGCAACTAGGATCTGGAATGTTGCCTTCACAGTTAGGACACGACGCTAACATCTCCACAATTTCAAGCAGATTATCAATGCCTGCATTTATATTCACTATTTTGTTGAGGATTGGTCGAGCAGAGACAGCGAGGGAAAACACAACGTTGAGCACAAGCAGCAGTGCCATAACTTTCAGGAGCATCGATCTCGACAATACTAATTGGCAGAATGAATGTTAACAAATGAAAAAACGTATTCGGTTTAGCGAGATAGAGAGCGAAGATCGAGAATGGTGATGGATAAACAAGGAAAATCGTATTTATAGAGACAGACGACGGCGTGTGAGTATGTTTGATCAAGTCAAAATTAAAATTTGTTCAACTAGGGTGATATTCAAAGTAAAAAATGGCGCGTGGAACTGCAACATTTCAAGAGGCGACAAAGGGACTTTGAATATCAACATTGACTTATTCATATTGCACGTCAATTGTCTTCGCTTTCTATCAAGCATGAAAGCACCTTTAACACCAATATCACCAATTTCAATTTTGACCTATTCAAACATTTGCACTCCATCGTCCATCTCTATAAATACGATTTACCTGGTTTATACATCACCATTCTCGATCTTCGCTCTCTATCTCTTAAAAAATTCACTCGGCTCTTCTTTCTTCATTTGTAAACCAATACGTACGTTTCTTTGCTTGATATTCATTCTGGCAATTAGTATGGACAGATCGATTCATCTGAAAGTTATGGCAGTGCTGCTCATGCTCAACGCTATGGTTTTCCTCGCTGTCTCTGCTCGACCAATCCTGACGGAAAAAGTGAATACAAATGCAAGCGTGAACAACAATGATTCAATTGATAATCTGGTTGAAATTGTGGAGATGTTAGCATCTGGTTCTAACTGTTCAGGCAACATCAAAGATCCTAATTGCCGCAAAAGATAAAACAATGATGCATAGAGTTACTGTGAATCCAACGCACATAACTAAGATTTTTCGCCACGGAAATCCGCGAGAGCTTTACATTATTTGGGTATTTTGTGGTCCATGGTGACAAGGAGAAAGAGAAATATAATTAAATCCCTTGGACACTACTCGCTGACACATTTTAAAACCAGAACGCTTTCATCCATCTGGATTGCGTAATATGTAATTATTTTTCTGTATTCAAGAATATACATATTCAGCCCAATCAAATCTTAAATATCAAATTTGTTTCATTAAATATTCGTTTTCTAATTGTTCATTGTTTTCCACATTGAAGTTGGTGTGGTGGTAGCTCTAGTTTGTCGCAGAAATAACGTTTTCCTTTCTATTTCCCAATTATCATTGATCTTTTAGTGGTAAACTATCAAACTTATATTGAGTCAAGTTTCCCTATTCCTCTTTGGATATCCCAATTACTTATACAAATTATACATATTACTTATTTATACCGTTAATTTAAGTAGCATAGGTCAACTTCTTGTGATATGATTAGTCAAGCAAGGAACCAAGCTCTCCTCCTCAATTGTCATTATTTTTAGTGAAAATTATTAGTAACAAAAAATGATACGTAGCATTATCTCAAAGGCATCATGCAAACCCTTCACATCTATCTGTGCTACATAATGTTAATTCACTACTCACCAAATGTGATATGGTCATACTTTTTCCCTAAACAAAATCAACAACAATCAAAAGTAATGGAATTTTAAACAAGTTAAACACTTATAAAATTAAAAAATGAAGCCATTAATGCAATGATTTCAAGAAAATAAAGCTATTTAGTACTATTATTATAGCGAGAAGAATAAATGGATTTTATCTCTCTGTTTAGAACAGATTTCCTTCTAAGGTGAAAATTTTGCAACTAATTTTCCTAAGGTATTTTGTCAAGTTCAATTAGAGGATATAAAATATTGGAGGTGCGTTTTATGTAGTGCAACTTTCTTGGTACTTGAACTTGACACAAAATAAAAGGATGTTTATGTGCAGTCAAGTATGTCAAGTAGTGCAACTTTCTTGGCACTTGAATTTGGTAATTTTTCTAAAGCCAACAAAGTATTTGTGCTTCTTATCTAACTATGAATTTTAGTTCCTTGAATTTTCTTTTAGTTTTGATAGAATCAAGAAAATGCTAACTCAATCATATAATATCTAATATTTTGAAGGATAAAGTGCCATGGCTTATCTAACCAATTCGCTAGAATGTTGGAGAAGTTTGAAAAACATATATTGAATGGTGTCCTAGCCAAAAGTAGGAATAATATTGAATTTGCTACAAGTAATTTTGGTCTATTGGATTATTTCATTAAAAAATTGCTTGAGACTAGCCTAATGAATAAAAATTATATGTTTGGCCTTGCCAAAGTTATTATTTTTAATTGCTTCTTTTTTTAAAACTTTTTGGTTTTCATATGTAAGAAATATTATGTTACTTGACCTAAGAAGTTAATTATTAAAAGGAGAAACTATTGTTTACAACTGAAAGTAAGTTAAAATTTCTTTTCTCTTGAATCCCAATATCCTTGAAGTTTTTAAACTTTCTCAGCTTACCGCTAAATATTATTTAGACAAGAATAGTGATAGGTTCAAGTAGTTCTTAAGGTATATAATCAATTCTAACATGAAATAAAAGGTGTTGGATTTTGTTTGAAGAAATAAATTAGAGCCCTTTGAAATTAAGCAATTTGATGGATATTTTAGATTATTTTTCTAGGTACTAGGAATGTACTATAAGAAGCAAATATGCATATGTCTAATGCGCCTTCTTGTAAATATCCAAAAAATTATGTAAATAGAATATTTAATTATGAGGCAGGGGTTGTAGCGGGATTCCATAAATCTATTATAAATTTTAAAATAGCTTACCCTCCTTGTACTTTCATATAGTATCCACTCTTGCACACTTTATTGCAAGCCTTCTCTTTTGAATGGACTAAGTAGTTAGGAAAGAAACTAGTTTTATACTTCATTTGTGTTAGACATGTTTTTATTGTCTAATTAAAAACAATGCAATTGGATATACATTTGTCTTGTAGAAGTTATAGATTTTTTATTATTTCTTTACTATCCTTATCCTTAATATACTAGGATTTATATAGCATAAGAATATCTAATTAAGTAATAAATTTTCTTAGTCCCCCTATTTATCTTTTTGGGTGAAATATTGATAAAATGAAGGATACAATATGTATCATGATTGAAGAACTATAACCATAATTATGGCTATCCTATAGTTCATCATTACTCGTCTACTTTTATGCCTAACCAAGTGATATCTCTAGTAATCATATGGTACATGTATGAGGTGGATAATATTTTATTTTAAGTAGCATTAGAAAGATGGTTCCTATTAGAGTAAAAGGTTTTATTTACTAAATTAATTTAATCATATTGATTAATTAACTAAGTCACCTTTTCCTTTTTTCACTTAAGCTAAATTTAGGAAGCTTTTTGGGGAATTTAATAATTATTTTATTTCATGCATTCATCCCTTAGGGTTTGCTTTAGGGTTTTGATCTCCTTTATTAAACAATTGATCTCATTGTAATTATTCATTCTGGCAAGTTAATTCATTTGTGATTCTTCTTGCAATTGTCTCCAATTATTCTTGCACTCTCTTGTTTGTAGGATTTTCTCTTGTACGTGGCAGGTATTTGCATGCAGGCGATTATTGGGCATTGTGGAATTCATCAATCATGAATTCTATCATGGTATCAGAAGTCCAGACCTGATGCACCTCATTCATCAAATTTGATATTTTCCTTATGAATATTTTTTGTTTGCATCTTGGGTCAATTTGAATCTCAAAATAAGATCTCTGAGGATTTGAAAATTCACCTTTTTTTGTGATCAAGGGGGGCGCCTATTGTTTTGGACCACCACCACCAGTGGTTAGAGACCTCCTCCCCTCCCCGACTGCCCTCCACCACCTCATGCCATCAACGGACCACCACCGCGCCACCAGTTTCATTGTTAGAAGCCTTTTTGAGCCTATTGGGATTTTTTTGTGATATTGGGAGCAAACAGAGGCGTTCTTCGATAAACCATATATTGAAGTAGAATTTATTTTAGATTTCATTTCTGGTTTGACCTTTTCTATTTTAGAATTGATGTAAACTTTTGTTTTAATCTTTTCTATTTTGTTTTAACCGTTATCTCGTCATACTAACTGCCAAAACGAACCTGAAGCAAAGATGCGTGATAAAGAGAGTATATTGTATTTATAAACAGAGTGCAAGCGTTTGTATAGGTCAAGAGTGATATTCGGTGAAAAAGGGTGAGATTCAAAGTAAAACAATGGAGCGTTGAATTGCAGCATTTTAAGAGGCTCGAGCTCAAAAGATGCTTTTATTTTTCTTGAACCAAACAATACAGTAGAAGTTCAATGCATTTTTGGTTTCACCATTTTTCTTTTCATACAACCCTTTATAATTTATAAAAACGTTTTTCAATAAATTTTTTAATTTTAACCAAAATTGAAATGGTCAAGCAAAGAAAAAAAATGTTGAATAGCAGCAATGAGTATGCTGATCTTGAATGCTATTCATTATTGAAAAAGTGTCTTTGATGACAAAGTGGACGTTATGATAAGTACAATAATTGAAAGGATACAATTTTAAAGGAAAAATCTTCAGAATCCTATCATCTAAAGTATCATAAATTGATGGAACCTCAAACCGTACATTTTAAAATCTCTCCCAATGGGATGTTTCTTTTGAAATATTTTTTTTGTGTGCAAGGGTGAGCTAGTCATAGTTCTAGTCTTTTCATGACCCCTTTTCTCCCAAGTACAATAGTTTGGAGTTGAGATGCACTTTCTATTATTCCACTTTGGTTTTTTGTTCTTCCAATCATGGATCTTTAATTTACATCTTTATGTCTCTTTTACCATTTATTAATAGGTAACATTACCTTTTAGCTATATACCATCATTTCATTCTTTCTAGTTGTCCTTTCCTTTATTGATGTTTTGTTATTAGCCTTAATAGCTTAATAATCTTTGATGAGTGACCACTTTAATGAATTGTCAAAATTTATTTGTATCCCTTTGTTGTTATTGCATCTATATTCTTTTTTGTTTTCTATGAAGGAAGGTATAGTTAGAACCATTATGGTCCTTGTATCAAGTGTGCATGTTATAATATGATAGATGATAACTTTCATTTTCTTTATATGTCAATCTAACATCAACAAGAGCATCGCTTATCATAGAATCTACCCACCTATGTGGTACAGTTGAAAGAACTAACATTTGGCTTGTTGCCAATAGAAATTTTCTATTTGTCTACATGTGTTCAATCCCTTTGTGAGATGTAAGAGGATCATTTGATAATAATATGTCATGTTTCTCTAAAGACTTAAAAGGGAGTTTTTGTTTGAGATATCTCATTCTTTGTTGCTTGTGGCCTATGAATTTTTTATGTTGAGGCGTCCCCCTCCTCTTGTATTATGAGATTTTCCTTGTACCGACAAGTATATATTGATGTGTGATAAGATTCAACATATTTCCCACATCACTTCAACATATACTTGTTGCAGGTAGCATGTGCCAACTTCTTGTGATATGAGTGCTCCATACATACAACCAACCTCTCCTCCCCAATTGTCAATATTCTTAGTGACAAATAGCTGAAATGTGGCATTCTCTTCAATACATCACATAGGCTCTTGAAATCTATATGTGCTAGATAATTTTAATTCACCACTTAGCAATATGTGATATGGTAATAATTATTTTCTCAAAGAAAATAAACAACAATCATGTAATGAAATTTTTAACAGGTTAAACACTTCGAAAAATTAAAAATTAAACCATTAATGCAATACATTAGAACATGGGAATATGTTTGCCATTATTAGAGTGGGAAGAATAAATGGGTTGGTATAGCTCTCCATTGACTAATTTTCCTAAGGTACTGTGTCAACTTCAAAATAATGTTTGTATAGTTTTTCAATTCTATTTTATTTAGTGCAGCATTTCTAGTCTTTAAATTTGATGCAAAATGAAAGGGTTTCCATGTGCATTCAAGTATGTCCTTAACTTCTCCTTTCAATATTAAAAAAAATATATTTTATCTATTTGAGAAAATTTCTTAAGAGGAAGATAAAAAAAAAAATTGTGCTCGTTATCAAACTATGATTTTTTGTTCCTTGGGAGATAGATAAAATTTGAGTGATTTGATGAGTTCCATAGAATGATAAACAAATTTGAAAAAGATAAAATTAATGGATGGTGTCCTAGCGATTCATTTCAAGAACATTCTTGAATTTAGGAAGAATATCAAATTTCCTATATGTAGATGGTATCTATTTGATTATTTATTTAACAAGTTTTTTGTGCCTAGCATAATGGATAATCATTATAGGTTTCACCTTGTCAATGTAGTTATCCTTAATTTATTCCTTTGTGAATATTTGTTGGGTCTCATATGTAAGAAATACTATCATAAGACCCATGAAGTTAAATATTTAAAGAGGGTAGAGTTACTTACAAATACAAATAAATTAACAAGTTTTATTTGACCTAACTCCATGTTTCACTAAAACTAATTCCTTATGAGCTTGCCACTAAATATGGTTGAGACATAATAGTCCTAGGGTGATTTACTTTTGGAGGAATATAATCAAGTCCAATGTACAGTAAATAGTGTTGAAGACTTGCTCAAGAAATGAACTATAGCCCTTTGAAATTTACAAATTTGAGGGATATTTCAATTCAAATTATTACATATTATGCTAGGTCCTAGAAATGTAGTGTAATTAATAAATATGCATATGTCTATGACGCTTGTTTTGAATGTTCATTTTTTTTAATGTAAATAGGCTATTTGAGTATTTGGACCATGGATCATACAGGGAATATACAAATATATTATTAATTTTAAAATCACTTACCCTCCCTATATCTCCATATGGTATATCACCCTTTTTCACACTTTCTTGGAAGCCTTCTCTAGTTAATGGACAAAGTAGGTAGGAAATTAATGGGTTCTATACTTCATCTATGTTAAAGATGTAGTGTTTGTTTGAATGAACCCTTTGTGGCTATATATACATTTCTCATCTAGAAATTGTAGAAATTTTTAGTATTTCTTTATTACCCTTATGTTGAATATATTACGATTTTTGTAGAAGAAGTCTGTCTAATTAAGTAATGAATTTACTTAGTACCCATATTTCTTCTTTTTGGGAAAAGGTTGATGATAATATAGGATACAATATGTATCACTATTGAAGAATTGTAATCAAAATTTATGTTTCTCCTATGGTTCCTCATTACTTGTTTCTTTATAACCAACTAATAGTTATAGTAATCATATGGTACATGTATGAGGTGGATAAATTTCATTCTAAGTAGCATTAGAAAGATAGTTACAACATTACCAATTTGAAGCTGAGAACATCACTATATTATTAAGGGAGTCTTATGATCTTGTGGCTGGAATGGTGAAAGGTTATGGACTAAAATTGTATAAGAAAATATATTAAAATCCCAAGAATATTATTCATAGAGTGTTCACTAAAATATTGGAAGGTCTTTTAATAAGAATAAATAATTTGAAGGGGATTATTTGTGAAGGAAATCCATAAAAAACTGAGAGAGATGGTAGGATGGACAATATGGATAGGATGGTAGGAGCTGAGTTGATGTGGAAGTTGAATGATTTAGGGTATAAATGATGTTTCAATGATATCAAAGACACAATGAAGATATAATAGATTCTATAACTTTTAAGTTTGGGAAACACACACATAATAAACATGTATTTTTTCCATCCCATTGACGGTAGGAAGAATGTGATAATTAGGCATAGTAGCTTATGGATATTTTTGGAGACAATTTCATGGAAGATGTAAGGAAAAAAAAATGTTTATAATTCTTCTCTAATAAATCTCTATGGTAGCTAACTACCAATTAAAAGTGTAGAATTTTTGTGTGAAAAATGGAGATGAAACTCAAATAGCTAACTATCAATTGGCCAAAATATCTAGCTATACTATTGAGGACCAATTTATCATAAATGAGGCACTCAAGATAGTTGTCATATTTGTAGTATGTCACTAAAAAAAATGAAAAAGTGTAGGGGACCATGACGCAAAGCTTGAACATATTAAATCTTGGTCCCCACAAAATGATTTGAAGCTTTAGGCAAAGCATATGGCCATGAATATTTTATAAAGGGAAAACACACCAGGGAACAATTATAGCTTGCTAATGTGATTGAATAGAACCCATTCAATGGTCTTGATTAAATTATTATTGTAAGAGAACTAAAGCTCTAAAGGCGAGCAAAGAACTTGACAATGTATGATTTTAATGTCAACATTATTATGAAGGAAAAGGTTTCCACATTGTTTTGTTAGAATTCTATCAACTCTTGTTCATGATTCAAATTGTCTTGGCTTCATTAATATTTGGAATCAAATTAACTATGTGTGCTAAGCACATTACTAAAACCTTTGAACAAGATGAAATTTGCAATGGCCTGCTTCGTCGTGTTTTTCTTAATTTTCCTTTAAATTTTTACATTAAAAAAATTATATATTACATAAAAATTGGTAAACCCTAACATAATATTTGGAGTGACAAATATACATTATAATGTGTATTAAAGCTTTGGTCAGATCCAAACCATAACGTACGGCCTGTTGTAGCAGGCTCATCATATAAGTTGTGTATGTTTTACAAAGCGCGATTAAAATCTTACTAATTTATAATCCTTTCAAGTATTATGGATAGGCCCTTTCTTAGTTTTCTCAAACACGTAACTTTTTGTGACACCATAGCAAAAGTCTGTTGAAATTTTTTATGTACCTTTCGTGAATCATATTTAAGATTTGATTAAACTGAATATGTATATTCTTCAATACAAATGAAATTATATCCACTCAAGATAGATGAAAGCGATCTGGCCTTTAAAATGTGTCAGTGGTTAGTCAATGGCGATAGATGATATTTCTCCCTATCACCGCAGATCTGGATTGAAAAATACGTAAATGTATACTGGGTATCCATGGCAGAATATCTTAATTAGGTGATTGGATCCACAATAAGTGTATTCAACAGCAACTAGGATCTGGAATGTTGCCTTCACAGTTAGGACACGACGCTAACATCTCCACAATTTCAAGCAGATTATCAATGCCTGCATTTGTATTCACTATTTTGTTGAGGATTGGTCGAGCAGAGACAGCGAGGGAAAACACAACGTTGAGCACAAGCAGCAGTGCCATAACTTTCAGGAGCATCGATCTCGACAATACTAATTGGCAGAATGAATGTTAACAAATGAAAAAACGTATTCGGTTTAGCGAGATAGAGAGCGAAGATCGAGAATGGTGATGGATAAACAAGGAAAATCGTATTTATAGAGACAGACGACGGCGTGTGAGTATGTTTGATCAAGTCAAAATTAAAATTTGTTCAACTAGGGTGATATTCAAAGTAAAAAATGGCGCGTGGAACTGCAACATTTCAAGAGGCGACAAAGGGACTTTGAATATCAACATTGACTTATTCATATTGCACGTCAATTGTCTTCGCTTTCTATCAAGCATGAAAGCACCTTTAACACCAATATCACCAATTTCAATTTTGACCTATTCAAACATTTGCACTCCATCGTCCATCTCTATAAATACGATTTACCTGGTTTATACATCACCATTCTCGATCTTCGCTCTCTATCTCTTAAAAAATTCACTCGGCTCTTCTTTCTTCATTTGTAAACCAATACGTACGTTTCTTTGCTTGATATTCATTCTGGCAATTAGTATGGAGAGATCGATTCATCTGAAAGTTATGGCAGTGCTGCTCATGCTCAACGCTATGGTTTTCCTCGCTGTCTCTGCTCGACCAATCCTGACGGAAAAAGTGAATACAAATGCAAGCGTGAACAACAATGATTCAATTGATAATCTGGTTGAAATTGTGGAGATGTTAGCATCTGGTTCTAACTGTTCAGGCAACATCAAAGATCCTAATTGCCGCAAAAGATAAAACAATGATGCATAGAGTTACTGTGAATCCAACGCACATAACTAAGATTTTTCGCCACGGAAATCCGCGAGAGCTTTACATTATTTGGGTATTTTGTGGTCCATGGTGACAAGGAGAAAGAGAAATATAATTAAATCCCTTGGACACTACTCGCTGACACATTTTAAAACCAGAACGCTTTCATCCATCTGGATTGCGTAATATGTAATTATTTTTCTGTATTCAAGAATATACATATTCAGCCCAATCAAATCTTAAATATCAAATTTGTTTCATTAAATATTCGTTTTCTAATTGTTCATTGTTTTCCACATTGAAGTTGGTGTGGTGGTAGCTCTAGTTTGTCGCAGAAATAACGTTTTCCTTTCTATTTCCCAATTATCATTGATCTTTTAGTGGTAAACTATCAAACTTATATTGAGTCAAGTTTCCCTATTCCTCTTTGGATATCCCAATTACTTATACAAATTATACATATTACTTATTTATACCGTTAATTTAAGTAGCATAGGTCAACTTCTTGTGATATGATTAGTCAAGCAAGGAACCAAGCTCTCCTCCTCAATTGTCATTATTTTTAGTGAAAATTATTAGTAACAAAAAATGATACGTAGCATTATCTCAAAGGCATCATGCAAACCCTTCACATCTATCTGTGCTACATAATGTTAATTCACTACTCACCAAATGTGATATGGTCATACTTTTTCCCTAAACAAAATCAACAACAATCAAAAGTAATGGAATTTTAAACAAGTTAAACACTTATAAAATTAAAAAATGAAGCCATTAATGCAATGATTTCAAGAAAATAAAGCTATTTAGTACTATTATTATAGCGAGAAGAATAAATGGATTTTATCTCTCTGTTTAGAACAGATTTCCTTCTAAGGTGAAAATTTTGCAACTAATTTTCCTAAGGTATTTTGTCAAGTTCAATTAGAGGATATAAAATATTGGAGGTGCGTTTTATGTAGTGCAACTTTCTTGGTACTTGAACTTGACACAAAATAAAAGGATGTTTATGTGCAGTCAAGTATGTCAAGTAGTGCAACTTTCTTGGCACTTGAATTTGGTAATTTTTCTAAAGCCAACAAAGTATTTGTGCTTCTTATCTAACTATGAATTTTAGTTCCTTGAATTTTCTTTTAGTTTTGATAGAATCAAGAAAATGCTAACTCAATCATATAATATCTAATATTTTGAAGGATAAAGTGCCATGGCTTATCTAACCAATTCGCTAGAATGTTGGAGAAGTTTGAAAAACATATATTGAATGGTGTCCTAGCCAAAAGTAGGAATAATATTGAATTTGCTACAAGTAATTTTGGTCTATTGGATTATTTCATTAAAAAATTGCTTGAGACTAGCGTAATGAATAAAAATTATATGTTTGTCCTTGCCAAAGTTATTATTTTTAATTGCTTCTTTTTTTAAAACTTTTTGGTTTTCATATGTAAGAAATATTATGTTACTTGACCTAAGAAGTTAATTATTAAAAGGAGAAACTATTGTTTACAACTGAAAGTAAGTTAAAATTTCTTTTCTCTTGAATCCCAATATCCTTGAAGTTTTTAAACTTTCTCAGCTTACTGCTAAATATTATTTAGACAAGAATAGTGATAGGTTCAAGTAGTTCTTAAGGTATATAATCAATTCTAACATGAAATAAAAGGTGTTGGATTTTGTTTGAAGAAATAAATTAGAGCCCTTTGAAATTAAGCAATTTGATGGATATTTTAGATTATTTTTCTAGGTACTAGGAATGTACTATAAGAAGCAAATATGCATATGTCTAATGCGCCTTCTTGTAAATATCCAAAAAATTATGTAAATAGAATATTTAATTATGAGGCAGGGGTTGTAGCGGGATTCCATAAATCTATTATAAATTTTAAAATAGCTTACCCTCCTTGTACTTTCATATAGTATCCACTCTTGCACACTTTATTGCAAGCCTTCTCTTTTGAATGGACTAAGTAGTTAGGAAAGAAACTAGTTTTATACTTCATTTGTGTTAGACATGTTTTTATTGTCTAATTAAAAACAATGCAATTGGATATACATTTGTCTTGTAGAAGTTATAGATTTTTTATTATTTCTTTACTATCCTTATCCTTAATATACTAGGATTTATATAGCATAAGAATATCTAATTAAGTAATAAATTTTCTTAGTCCCCCTATTTATCTTTTTGGGTGAAATATTGATAAAATGAAGGATACAATATGTATCATGATTGAAGAACTATAACCATAATTATGGCTATCCTATAGTTCATCATTACTCGTCTACTTTTATGCCTAACCAAGTGATATCTCTAGTAATCATATGGTACATGTATGAGGTGGATAATATTTTATTTTAAGTAGCATTAGAAAGATGGTTCCTATTAGAGTAAAAGGTTTTATTTACTAAATTAATTTAATCATATTGATTAATTAACTAAGTCACCTTTTCCTTTTTTCACTTAAGCTAAATTTAGGAAGCTTTTTGGGGAATTTAATAGTTATTTTATTTCATGCATTCATCCCTTAGGGTTTGCTTTAGGGTTTTGATCTCCTTTATTAAACAATTGATCTCATTGTAATTATTCATTCTGGCAAGTTAATTCATTTGTGATTCTTCTTGCAATTGTCTCCAATTATTCTTGCACTCTCTTGTTTGTAGGATTTTCTCTTGTACGTGGCAGGTATTTGCATGCAGGCGATTATTGGGCATTGTGGAATTCATCAATCATGAATTCTATCATGGTATCAGAAGTCCAGACCTGATGCACCTCATTCATCAAATTTGATATTTTCCTTATGAATATTTTTTGTTTGCATCTTGGGTCAATTTGAATCTCAAAATAAGATCTCTGAGGATTTGAAAATTCACCTTTTTTTGTGATCAAGGGGGGCGCCTATTGTTTTGGACCACCACCACCAGTGGTTAGAGACCTCCTCCCCTCCCCGACTGCCCTCCACCACCTCATGCCATCAACGGACCACCACCGCGCCACCAGTTTCATTGTTAGAAGCCTTTTTGAGCCTATTGGGATTTTTTTGTGATATTGGGAGCAAACAGAGGCGTTCTTCGATAAACCATATATTGAAGTAGAATTTATTTTAGATTTCATTTCTGGTTTGACCTTTTCTATTTTAGAATTGATGTAAACTTTTTTTTTAATCTTTTCTATTTTGTTTTAACCGTTATCTCGTCATACTAACTGCCAAAACGAACCTGAAGCAAAGATGCGTGATAAAGAGAGTATATTGTATTTATAAACAGAGTGCAAGCGTTTGTATAGGTCAAGAGTGATATTCGGTGAAAAAGGGTGAGATTCAAAGTAAAACAATGGAGCGTTGAATTGCAGCATTTTAAGAGGCTCGAGCTCAGAAGATGCTTTTGTTTTTCTTGAACCAAACAATACAGTAGAAGTTCAATGCATTTTTGGTTTCACCATTTTTCTTTTCATACAACCCTTTATAATTTATAAAAACGTTTTTCAATAAATTTTTTAATTTTAACCAAAATTGAAATGGTCAAGCAAAGAAAAAAAATGTTGAATAGCAGCAATGAGTATGCTGATCTTGAATGCTATTCATTATTGAAAAAGTGTCTTTGATGACAAAGTGGACGTTATGATAAGTACAATAATTGAAAGGATACAATTTTAAAGGAAAAATCTTCAGAATCCTATCATCTAAAGTATCATAAATTGATGGAACCTCAAACCGTACATTTTAAAATCTCTCCCAATGGGATGTTTCTTTTGAAATATTTTTTTTGTGTGCAAGGGTGAGCTAGTCATAGTTCTAGTCTTTTCATGACCCCTTTTCTCCCAAGTACAATAGTTTGGAGTTGAGATGCACTTTCTATTATTCCACTTTGGTTTTTTGTTCTTCCAATCATGGATCTTTAATTTACATCTTTATGTCTCTTTTACCATTTATTAATAGGTAACATTACCTTTTAGCTATATACCATCATTTCATTCTTTCTAGTTGTCCTTTCCTTTATTGATGTTTTGTTATTAGCCTTAATAGCTTAATAATCTTTGATGAGTGACCACTTTAATGAATTGTCAAAATTTATTTGTATCCCTTTGTTGTTATTGCATCTATATTCTTTTTTGTTTTCTATGAAGGAAGGTATAGTTAGAACCATTATGGTCCTTGTATCAAGTGTGCATGTTATAATATGATAGATGATAACTTTCATTTTCTTTATATGTCAATCTAACATCAACAAGAGCATCGCTTATCATAGAATCTACCCACCTATGTGGTACAGTTGAAAGAACTAACATTTGGCTTGTTGCCAATAGAAATTTTCTATTTGTCTACATGTGTTCAATCCCTTTGTGAGATGTAAGAGGATCATTTGATAATAATATGTCATGTTTCTCTAAAGACTTAAAAGGGAGTTTTTGTTTGAGATATCTCATTCTTTGTTGCTTGTGGCCTATGAATTTTTTATGTTGAGGCGTCCCCCTCCTCTTGTATTATGAGATTTTCCTTGTACCGACAAGTATATATTGATGTGTGATAAGATTCAACATATTTCCCACATCACTTCAACATATACTTGTTGCAGGTAGCATGTGCCAACTTCTTGTGATATGAGTGCTCCATACATACAACCAACCTCTCCTCCCCAATTGTCAATATTCTTAGTGACAAATAGCTGAAATGTGGCATTCTCTTCAATACATCACATAGGCTCTTGAAATCTATATGTGCTAGATAATTTTAATTCACCACTTAGCAATATGTGATATGGTAATAATTATTTTCTCAAAGAAAATAAACAACAATCA
Source organism: Cryptomeria japonica (assembly GCF_030272615.1). NCBI lineage: Eukaryota > Viridiplantae > Streptophyta > Pinopsida > Cupressales > Cupressaceae > Cryptomeria > Cryptomeria japonica. Next base: position 328,941 of record NW_026728925.1, read on the forward strand.
TGTAATGAAATTTTTAACAGGTTAAACACTTCGAAAAATTAAAAATTAAACCATTAATGCAATACATTAGAACATGGGAATATGTTTGCCATTATTAGAGTGGGAAGAATAAATGGGTTGATATAGCTCTCCATTGACTAATTTTCCTAAGGTACTGTGTCAACTTCAAAATAATGTTTGTATAGTTTTTCAATTCTATTTTATTTAGTGCAGCATTTCTAGTCTTTAAATTTGATGCAAAATGAAAGGGTTTCCATGTGCATTCAAGTATGTCCTTAACTTCTCCTTTCAATATTAAAAAAAATATATTTTATCTATTTGAGAAAATTTCTTAAGAGGAAGATAAAAAAAAAAATTGTGCTCGTTATCAAACTATGATTTTTTGTTCCTTGGGAGATAGATAAAATTTGAGTGATTTGATGAGTTCCATAGAATGATAAACAAATTTGAAAAAGATAAAATTAATGGATGGTGTCCTAGCGATTCATTTCAAGAACATTCTTGAATTTAGGAAGAATATCAAATTTCCTATATGTAGATGGTATCTATTTGATTATTTATTTAACAAGTTTTTTGTGCCTAGCATAATGGATAATCATTATAGGTTTCACCTTGTCAATGTAGTTATCCTTAATTTATTCCTTTGTGAATATTTGTTGGGTCTCATATGTAAGAAATACTATCATAAGACCCATGAAGTTAAATATTTAAAGAGGGTAGAGTTACTTACAAATACAAATAAATTAACAAGTTTTATTTGACCTAACTCCATGTTTCACTAAAACTAATTCCTTATGAGCTTGCCACTAAATATGGTTGAGACATAATAGTCCTAGGGTGATTTACTTTTGGAGGCATATAATCAAGTCCAATGTACAGTAAATAGTGTTGAAGACTTGCTCAAGAAATGAACTATAGCCCTTTGAAATTTACAAATTTGAGGGATATTTCAATTCAAATTATTACATATTATGCTAGGTCCTAGAAATGTAGTGTAATTAATAAATATGCATATGTCTATGACGCTTGTTTTGAATGTTCATTTTTTTTAATGTAAATAGGCTATTTGAGTATTTGGACCATGGATCATACAGGGAATATACAAATATATTATTAATTTTAAAATCACTTACCCTCCCTATATCTCCATATGGTATATCACCCTTTTTCACACTTTCTTGGAAGCCTTCTCTAGTTAATGGACAAAGTAGGTAGGAAATTAATGGGTTCTATACTTCATCTATGTTAAAGATGTAGTGTTTGTTTGAATGAACCCTTTGTGGCTATATATACATTTCTCATCTAGAAATTGTAGAAATTTTTAGTATTTCTTTATTACCCTTATGTTGAATATATTACGATTTTTGTAGAAGAAGTCTGTCTAATTAAGTAATGAATTTACTTAGTACCCATATTTCTTCTTTTTGGGAAAAGGTTGATGATAATATAGGATACAATATGTATCACTATTGAAGAATTGTAATCAAAATTTATGTTTCTCCTATGGTTCCTCATTACTTGTTTCTTTATAACCAACTAATAGTTATAGTAATCATATGGTACATGTATGAGGTGGATAAATTTCATTCTAAGTAGCATTAGAAAGATAGTTACAACATTACCAATTTGAAGCTGAGAACATCACTATATTATTAAGGGAGTCTTATGATCTTGTGGCTGGAATGGTGAAAGGTTATGGACTAAAATTGTATAAGAAAATATATTAAAATCCCAAGAATATTATTCATAGAGTGTTCACTAAAATATTGGAAGGTCTTTTAATAAGAATAAATAATTTGAAGGGGATTATTTGTGAAGGAAATCCATAAAAAACTGAGAGAGATGGTAGGATGGACAATATGGATAGGATGGTAGGAGCTGAGTTGATGTGGAAGTTGAATGATTTAGGGTATAAATGATGTTTCAATGATATCAAAGACACAATGAAGATATAATAGATTCTATAACTTTTAAGGTTGGGAAACACACACATAATAAACATGTATTTTTTCCATCCCATTGACGGTAGGAAGAATGTGATAATTAGGCATAGTAGCTTATGGATATTTTTGGAGACAATTTCATGGAAGATGTAAGGAAAAAAAAATGTTTATAATTCTTCTCTAATAAATCTCTATGGTAGCTAACTACCAATTAAAAGTGTAGAATTTTTGTGTGAAAAATGGAGATGAAACTCAAATAGCTAACTATCAATTGGCCAAAATATCTAGCTATACTATTGAGGACCAATTTATCATAAATGAGGCACTCAAGATAGTTGTCATATTTGTAGTATGTCACTAAAAAAAATGAAAAAGTGTAGGGGACCATGACGCAAAGCTTGAACATATTAAATCTTGGTCCCCACAAAATGATTTGAAGCTTTAGGCAAAGCATATGGCCATGAATATTTTATAAAGGGAAAACACACCAGGGAACAATTATAGCTTGCTAATGTGATTGAATAGAACCCATTCAATGGTCTTGATTAAATTATTATTGTAAGAGAACTAAAGCTCTAAAGGCGAGCAAAGAATTTGACAATGTATGATTTTAATGTCAACATTATTATGAAGGAAAAGGTTTCCACATTGTTTTGTTAGAATTCTATCAACTCTTGTTCATGATTCAAATTGTCTTGGCTTCATTAATATTTGGAATCAAATTAACTATGTGTGCTAAGCACATTACTAAAACCTTTGAACAAGATGAAATTTGCAATGGCCTGCTTCGTCGTGTTTTTCTTAATTTTCCTTTAAATTTTTACATTAAAAAAATTATATATTACATAAAAATTGGTAAACCCTAACATAATATTTGGAGTGACAAATATACATTATAATGTGTATTAAAGCTTTGGTCAGATCCAAACCATAACGTACGGCCTGTTGTAGCAGGCTCATCATATAAGTTGTGTATGTTTTACAAAGCGCGATTAAAATCTTACTAATTTATAATCCTTTCAAGTATTATGGATAGGCCCTTTCTTAGTTTTCTCAAACACGTAACTTTTTGTGACACCATAGCAAAAGTCTGTTGAAATTTTTTATGTACCTTTCGTGAATCATATTTAAGATTTGATTAAACTGAATATGTATATTCTTCAATACAAATGAAATTATATCCACTCAAGATAGATGAAAGCGATCTGGCCTTTAAAATGTGTCAGTGGTTAGTCAATGGCGATAGATGATATTTCTCCCTATCACCGCAGATCTGGATTGAAAAATACGTAAATGTATACTGGGTATCCATGGCAGAATATCTTAATTAGGTGATTGGATCCACAATAAGTGTATTCAACAGCAACTAGGATCTGGAATGTTGCCTTCACAGTTAGGACACGACGCTAACATCTCCACAATTTCAAGCAGATTATCAATGCCTGCATTTGTATTCACTATTTTGTTGAGGATTGGTCGAGCAGAGACAGCGAGGGAAAACACAACGTTGAGCACAAGCAGCAGTGCCATAACTTTCAGGAGCATCGATCTCGACAATACTAATTGGCAGAATGAATGTTAACAAATGAAAAAACGTATTCGGTTTAGCGAGATAGAGAGCGAAGATCGAGAATGGTGATGGATAAACAAGGAAAATCGTATTTATAGAGACAGACGACGGCGTGTGAGTATGTTTGATCAAGTCAAAATTAAAATTTGTTCAACTAGGGTGATATTCAAAGTAAAAAATGGCGCGTGGAACTGCAACATTTCAAGAGGCGACAAAGGGACTTTGAATATCAACATTGACTTATTCATATTGCACGTCAATTGTCTTCGCTTTCTATCAAGCATGAAAGCACCTTTAACACCAATATCACCAATTTCAATTTTGACCTATTCAAACATTTGCACTCCATCGTCCATCTCTATAAATACGATTTACCTGGTTTATACATCACCATTCTCGATCTTCGCTCTCTATCTCTTAAAAAATTCACTCGGCTCTTCTTTCTTCATTTGTAAACCAATACGTACGTTTCTTTGCTTGATATTCATTCTGGCAATTAGTATGGACAGATCGATTCATCTGAAAGTTATGGCAGTGCTGCTCATGCTCAACGCTATGGTTTTCCTCGCTGTCTCTGCTCGACCAATCCTGACGGAAAAAGTGAATACAAATGCAAGCGTGAACAACAATGATTCAATTGATAATCTGGTTGAAATTGTGGAGATGTTAGCATCTGGTTCTAACTGTTCAGGCAACATCAAAGATCCTAATTGCCGCAAAAGATAAAACAATGATGCATAGAGTTACTGTGAATCCAACGCACATAACTAAGATTTTTCGCCACGGAAATCCGTGAGAGCTTTACATTATTTGGGTATTTTGTGGTCCATGGTGACAAGGAGAAAGAGAAATATAATTAAATCCCTTGGACACTACTCGCTGACACATTTTAAAACCAGAACGCTTTCATCCATCTGGATTGCGTAATATGTAATTATTTTTCTGTATTCAAGAATATACATATTCAGCCCAATCAAATCTTAAATATCAAATTTGTTTCATTAAATATTCGTTTTCTAATTGTTCATTGTTTTCCACATTGAAGTTGGTGTGGTGGTAGCTCTAGTTTGTCGCAGAAATAACGTTTTCCTTTCTATTTCCCAATTATCATTGATCTTTTAGTGGTAAACTATCAAACTTATATTGAGTCAAGTTTCCCTATTCCTCTTTGGATATCCCAATTACTTATACAAATTATACATATTACTTATTTATACCGTTAATTTAAGTAGCATAGGTCAACTTCTTGTGATATGATTAGTCAAGCAAGGAACCAAGCTCTCCTCCTCAATTGTCATTATTTTTAGTGAAAATTATTAGTAACAAAAAATGATACGTAGCATTATCTCAAAGGCATCATGCAAACCCTTCACATCTATTTGTGCTACATAATGTTAATTCACTACTCACCAAATGTGATATGGTCATACTTTTTCCCTAAACAAAATCAACAACAATCAAAAGTAATGGAATTTTAAACAAGTTAAACACTTATAAAATAAAAAAATGAAGCCATTAATGCAATGATTTCAAGAAAATAAAGCTATTTAGTACTATTATTATAGCGAGAAGAATAAATGGATTTTATCTCTCTGTTTAGAACAGATTTCCTTCTAAGGTGAAAATTTTGCAACTAATTTTCCTAAGGTATTTTGTCAAGTTCAATTAGAGGATATAAAATATTGGAGGTGCGTTTTATGTAGTGCAACTTTCTTGGTACTTGAACTTGACACAAAATAAAAGGATGTTTATGTGCAGTCAAGTATGTCAAGTAGTGCAACTTTCTTGGCACTTGAATTTGGTAATTTTTCTAAAGCCAACAAAGTATTTGTGCTTCTTATCTAACTATGAATTTTAGTTCCTTGAATTTTCTTTTAGTTTTGATAGAATCAAGAAAATGCTAACTCAATCATATAATATCTAATATTTTGAAGGATAAAGTGCCATGGCTTATCTAACCAATTCGCTAGAATGTTGGAGAAGTTTGAAAAACATATATTGAATGGTGTCCTAGCCAAAAGTAGGAATAATATTGAATTTGCTACAAGTAATTTTGGTCTATTGGATTATTTCATTAAAAAATTGCTTGAGACTAGCGTAATGAATAAAAATTATATGTTTGGCCTTGCCAAAGTTATTATTTTTACTTGCTTCTTTTTTTAAAACTTTTTGGTTTTCATATGTAAGAAATATTATGTTACTTGACCTAAGAAGTTAATTATTAAAAGGAGAAACTATTGTTTACAACTGAAAGTAAGTTAAAATTTCTTTTCTCTTGAATCCCAATATCCTTGAAGTTTTTAAACTTTCTCAGCTTACCGCTAAATATTATTTAGACAAGAATAATGATAGGTTCAAGTAGTTCTTAAGGTATATAATCAATTCTAACATGAAATAAAAGGTGTTGGATTTTGTTTGAAGAAATAAATTAGAGCCCTTTGAAATTAAGCAATTTGATGGATATTTTAGATTATTTTTCTAGGTACTAGGAATGTACTATAAGAAGCAAATATGCATATGTCTAATGCGCCTTCTTGTAAATATCCAAAAAATTATGTAAATAGAATATTTAATTATGAGGCAGGGGTTGTAGCGGGATTCCATAAATCTATTATAAATTTTAAAATAGCTTACCCTCCTTGTACTTTCATATAGTATCCACTCTTGCACACTTTATTGCAAGCCTTCTCTTTTGAATGGACTAAGTAGTTAGGAAAGAAACTAGTTTTATACTTCATTTGTGTTAGACATGTTTTTATTGTCTAATTAAAAACAATGGAATTGGATATACATTTGTCTTGTAGAAGTTATAGATTTTTTATTATTTCTTTACTATCCTTATCCTTAATATACTAGGATTTATATAGCATAAGAATATCTAATTAAGTAATAAATTTTCTTAGTCCCCCTATTTATCTTTTTGGGTGAAATATTGATAAAATGAAGGATACAATATGTATCATGATTGAAGAACTATAACCATAATTATGGCTATCCTATAGTTCATCATTACTCGTCTACTTTTATGCCTAACCAAGTGATATCTCTAGTAATCATATGGTACATGTATGAGGTGGATAATATTTTATTTTAAGTAGCATTAGAAAGATGGTTCCTATTAGAGTAAAAGGTTTTATTTACTAAATTAATTTAATCATATTGATTAATTAACTAAGTCACCTTTTCCTTTTTTCACTTAAGCTAAATTTAGGAAGCTTTTTGGGGAATTTAATAATTATTTTATTTCATGCATTCATCCCTTAGGGTTTGCTTTAGGGTTTTGATCTCCTTTATTAAACAATTGATCTCATTGTAATTATTCATTCTGGCAAGTTAATTCATTTGTGATTCTTCTTGCAATTGTCTCCAATTATTCTTGCACTCTCTTGTTTGTAGGATTTTCTCTTGTACGTGGCAGGTATTTGCATGCAGGCGATTATTGGGCATTGTGGAATTCATCAATCATGAATTCTATCATGGTATCAGAAGTCCAGACCTGATGCACCTCATTCATCAAATTTGATATTTTCCTTATGAATATTTTTTGTTTGCATCTTGGGTCAATTTGAATCTCAAAATAAGATCTCTGAGGATTTGAAAATTCACCTTTTTTTGTGATCAAGGGGGGCGCCTATTGTTTTGGACCACCACCACCAGTGGTTAGAGACCTCCTCCCCTCCCCGACTGCCCTCCACCACCTCATGCCATCAACGGACCACCACCGCGCCACCAGTTTCATTGTTAGAAGCCTTTTTGAGCCTATTGGGATTTTTTTGTGATATTGGGAGCAAACAGAGGCGTTCTTCGATAAACCATATATTGAAGTAGAATTTATTTTAGATTTCATTTCTGGTTTGACCTTTTCTATTTTAGAATTGATGTAAACTTTTGTTTTAATCTTTTCTATTTTGTTTTAACCGTTATCTCGTCATACTAACTGCCAAAACGAACCTGAAGCAAAGATGCGTGATAAAGAGAGTATATTGTATTTATAAACAGAGTGCAAGCGTTTGTATAGGTCAAGAGTGATATTCGGTGAAAAAGGGTGAGATTCAAAGTAAAACAATGGAGCGTTGAATTGCAGCATTTTAAGAGGCTCGAGCTCAAAAGATGCTTTTATTTTTCTTGAACCAAACAATACAGTAGAAGTTCAATGCATTTTTGGTTTCACCATTTTTCTTTTCATACAACCCTTTATAATTTATAAAAACGTTTTTCAATAAATTTTTTAATTTTAACCAAAATTGAAATGGTCAAGCAAAGAAAAAAAATGTTGAATAGCAGCAATGAGTATGCTGATCTTGAATGCTATTCATTATTGAAAAAGTGTCTTTGATGACAAAGTGGACGTTATGATAAGTACAATAATTGAAAGGATACAATTTTAAAGGAAAAATCTTCAGAATCCTATCATCTAAAGTATCATAAATTGATGGAACCTCAAACCGTACATTTTAAAATCTCTCCCAATGGGATGTTTCTTTTGAAATATTTTTTTTGTGTGCAAGGGTGAGCTAGTCATAGTTCTAGTCTTTTCATGACCCCTTTTCTCCCAAGTACAATAGTTTGGAGTTGAGATGCACTTTCTATTATTCCACTTTGGTTTTTTGTTCTTCCAATCATGGATCTTTAATTTACATCTTTATGTCTCTTTTACCATTTATTAATAGGTAACATTACCTTTTAGCTATATACCATCATTTCATTCTTTCTAGTTGTCCTTTCCTTTATTGATGTTTTGTTATTAGCCTTAATAGCTTAATAATCTTTGATGAGTGACCACTTTAATGAATTGTCAAAATTTATTTGTATCCCTTTGTTGTTATTGCATCTATATTCTTTTTTGTTTTCTATGAAGGAAGGTATAGTTAGAACCATTATGGTCCTTGTATCAAGTGTGCATGTTATAATATGATAGATGATAACTTTCATTTTCTTTATATGTCAATCTAACATCAACAAGAGCATCGCTTATCATAGAATCTACCCACCTATGTGGTACAGTTGAAAGAACTAACATTTGGCTTGTTGCCAATAGAAATTTTCTATTTGTCTACATGTGTTCAATCCCTTTGTGAGATGTAAGAGGATCATTTGATAATAATATGTCATGTTTCTCTAAAGACTTAAAAGGGAGTTTTTGTTTGAGATATCTCATTCTTTGTTGCTTGTGGCCTATGAATTTTTTATGTTGAGGCGTCCCCCTCCTCTTGTATTATGAGATTTTCCTTGTACCGACAAGTATATATTGATGTGTGATAAGATTCAACATATTTCCCACATCACTTCAACATATACTTGTTGCAGGTAGCATGTGCCAACTTCTTGTGATATGAGTGCTCCATACATACAACCAACCTCTCCTCCCCAATTGTCAATATTCTTAGTGACAAATAGCTGAAATGTGGCATTCTCTTCAATACATCACATAGGCTCTTGAAATCTATATGTGCTAGATAATTTTAATTCACCACTTAGCAATATGTGATATGGTAATAATTATTTTCTCAAAGAAAATAAACAACAATCATGTAATGAAATTTTTAACAGGTTAAACACTTCGAAAAATTAAAAATTAAACCATTAATGCAATACATTAGAACATGGGAATATGTTTGCCATTATTAGAGTGGGAAGAATAAATGGGTTGGTATAGCTCTCCATTGACTAATTTTCCTAAGGTACTGTGTCAACTTCAAAATAATGTTTGTATAGTTTTTCAATTCTATTTTATTTAGTGCAGCATTTCTAGTCTTTAAATTTGATGCAAAATGAAAGGGTTTCCATGTGCATTCAAGTATGTCCTTAACTTCTCCTTTCAATATTAAAAAAAATATATTTTATCTATTTGAGAAAATTTCTTAAGAGGAAGATAAAAAAAAAAATTGTGCTCGTTATCAAACTATGATTTTTTGTTCCTTGGGAGATAGATAAAATTTGAGTGATTTGATGAGTTCCATAGAATGATAAACAAATTTGAAAAAGATAAAATTAATGGATGGTGTCCTAGCGATTCATTTCAAGAACATTCTTGAATTTAGGAAGAATATCAAATTTCCTATATGTAGATGGTATCTATTTGATTATTTATTTAACAAGTTTTTTGTGCCTAGCATAATGGATAATCATTATAGGTTTCACCTTGTCAATGTAGTTATCCTTAATTTATTCCTTTGTGAATATTTGTTGGGTCTCATATGTAAGAAATACTATCATAAGACCCATGAAGTTAAATATTTAAAGAGGGTAGAGTTACTTACAAATACAAATAAATTAACAAGTTTTATTTGACCTAACTCCATGTTTCACTAAAACTAATTCCTTATGAGCTTGCCACTAAATATGGTTGAGACATAATAGTCCTAGGGTGATTTACTTTTGGAGGAATATAATCAAGTCCAATGTACAGTAAATAGTGTTGAAGACTTGCTCAAGAAATGAACTATAGCCCTTTGAAATTTACAAATTTGAGGGATATTTCAATTCAAATTATTACATATTATGCTAGGTCCTAGAAATGTAGTGTAATTAATAAATATGCATATGTCTATGACGCTTGTTTTGAATGTTCATTTTTTTTAATGTAAATAGGCTATTTGAGTATTTGGACCATGGATCATACAGGGAATATACAAATATATTATTAATTTTAAAATCACTTACCCTCCCTATATCTCCATATGGTATATCACCCTTTTTCACACTTTCTTGGAAGCCTTCTCTAGTTAATGGACAAAGTAGGTAGGAAATTAATGGGTTCTATACTTCATCTATGTTAAAGATGTAGTGTTTGTTTGAATGAACCCTTTGTGGCTATATATACATTTCTCATCTAGAAATTGTAGAAATTTTTAGTATTTCTTTATTACCCTTATGTTGAATATATTACGATTTTTGTAGAAGAAGTCTGTCTAATTAAGTAATGAATTTACTTAGTACCCATATTTCTTCTTTTTGGGAAAAGGTTGATGATAATATAGGATACAATATGTATCACTATTGAAGAATTGTAATCAAAATTTATGTTTCTCCTATGGTTCCTCATTACTTGTTTCTTTATAACCAACTAATAGTTATAGTAATCATATGGTACATGTATGAGGTGGATAAATTTCATTCTAAGTAGCATTAGAAAGATAGTTACAACATTACCAATTTGAAGCTGAGAACATCACTATATTATTAAGGGAGTCTTATGATCTTGTGGCTGGAATGGTGAAAGGTTATGGACTAAAATTGTATAAGAAAATATATTAAAATCCCAAGAATATTATTCATAGAGTGTTCACTAAAATATTGGAAGGTCTTTTAATAAGAATAAATAATTTGAAGGGGATTATTTGTGAAGGAAATCCATAAAAAACTGAGAGAGATGGTAGGATGGACAATATGGATAGGATGGTAGGAGCTGAGTTGATGTGGAAGTTGAATGATTTAGGGTATAAATGATGTTTCAATGATATCAAAGACACAATGAAGATATAATAGATTCTATAACTTTTAAGGTTGGGAAACACACACATAATAAACATGTATTTTTTCCATCCCATTGACGGTAGGAAGAATGTGATAATTAGGCATAGTAGCTTATGGATATTTTTGGAGACAATTTCATGGAAGATGTAAGGAAAAAAAAATGTTTATAATTCTTCTCTAATAAATCTCTATGGTAGCTAACTACCAATTAAAAGTGTAGAATTTTTGTGTGAAAAATGGAGATGAAACTCAAATAGCTAACTATCAATTGGCCAAAATATCTAGCTATACTATTGAGGACCAATTTATCATAAATGAGGCACTCAAGATAGTTGTCATATTTGTAGTATGTCACTAAAAAAAATGAAAAAGTGTAGGGGACCATGACGCAAAGCTTGAACATATTAAATCTTGGTCCCCACAAAATGATTTGAAGCTTTAGGCAAAGCATATGGCCATGAATATTTTATAAAGGGAAAACACACCAGGGAACAATTATAGCTTGCTAATGTGATTGAATAGAACCCATTCAATGGTCTTGATTAAATTATTATTGTAAGAGAACTAAAGCTCTAAAGGCGAGCAAAGAATTTGACAATGTATGATTTTAATGTCAACATTATTATGAAGGAAAAGGTTTCCACATTGTTTTGTTAGAATTCTATCAACTCTTGTTCATGATTCAAATTGTCTTGGCTTCATTAATATTTGGAATCAAATTAACTATGTGTGCTAAGCACATTACTAAAACCTTTGAACAAGATGAAATTTGCAATGGCCTGCTTCGTCGTGTTTTTCTTAATTTTCCTTTAAATTTTTACATTAAAAAAATTATATATTACATAAAAATTGGTAAACCCTAACATAATATTTGGAGTGACAAATATACATTATAATGTGTATTAAAGCTTTGGTCAGATCCAAACCATAACGTACGGCCTGTTGTAGCAGGCTCATCATATAAGTTGTGTATGTTTTACAAAGCGCGATTAAAATCTTACTAATTTATAATCCTTTCAAGTATTATGGATAGGCCCTTTCTTAGTTTTCTCAAACACGTAACTTTTTGTGACACCATAGCAAAAGTCTGTTGAAATTTTTTATGTACCTTTCGTGAATCATATTTAAGATTTGATTAAACTGAATATGTATATTCTTCAATACAAATGAAATTATATCCACTCAAGATAGATGAAAGCGATCTGGCCTTTAAAATGTGTCAGTGGTTAGTCAATGGCGATAGATGATATTTCTCCCTATCACCGCAGATCTGGATTGAAAAATACGTAAATGTATACTGGGTATCCATGGCAGAATATCTTAATTAGGTGATTGGATCCACAATAAGTGTATTCAACAGCAACTAGGATCTGGAATGTTGCCTTCACAGTTAGGACACGACGCTAACATCTCCACAATTTCAAGCAGATTATCAATGCCTGCATTTATATTCACTATTTTGTTGAGGATTGGTCGAGCAGAGACAGCGAGGGAAAACACAACGTTGAGCACAAGCAGCAGTGCCATAACTTTCAGGAGCATCGATCTCGACAATACTAATTGGCAGAATGAATGTTAACAAATGAAAAAACGTATTCGGTTTAGCGAGATAGAGAGCGAAGATCGAGAATGGTGATGGATAAACAAGGAAAATCGTATTTATAGAGACAGACGACGGCGTGTGAGTATGTTTGATCAAGTCAAAATTAAAATTTGTTCAACTAGGGTGATATTCAAAGTAAAAAATGGCGCGTGGAACTGCAACATTTCAAGAGGCGACAAAGGGACTTTGAATATCAACATTGACTTATTCATATTGCACGTCAATTGTCTTCGCTTTCTATCAAGCATGAAAGCACCTTTAACACCAATATCACCAATTTCAATTTTGACCTATTCAAACATTTGCACTCCATCGTCCATCTCTATAAATACGATTTACCTGGTTTATACATCACCATTCTCGATCTTCGCTCTCTATCTCTTAAAAAATTCACTCGGCTCTTCTTTCTTCATTTGTAAACCAATACGTACGTTTCTTTGCTTGATATTCATTCTGGCAATTAGTATGGACAGATCGATTCATCTGAAAGTTATGGCAGTGCTGCTCATGCTCAACGCTATGGTTTTCCTCGCTGTCTCTGCTCGACCAATCCTGACGGAAAAAGTGAATACAAATGCAAGCGTGAACAACAATGATTCAATTGATAATCTGGTTGAAATTGTGGAGATGTTAGCATCTGGTTCTAACTGTTCAGGCAACATCAAAGATCCTAATTGCCGCAAAAGATAAAACAATGATGCATAGAGTTACTGTGAATCCAACGCACATAACTAAGATTTTTCGCCACGGAAATCCGCGAGAGCTTTACATTATTTGGGTATTTTGTGGTCCATGGTGACAAGGAGAAAGAGAAATATAATTAAATCCCTTGGACACTACTCGCTGACACATTTTAAAACCAGAACGCTTTCATCCATCTGGATTGCGTAATATGTAATTATTTTTCTGTATTCAAGAATATACATATTCAGCCCAATCAAATCTTAAATATCAAATTTGTTTCATTAAATATTCGTTTTCTAATTGTTCATTGTTTTCCACATTGAAGTTGGTGTGGTGGTAGCTCTAGTTTGTCGCAGAAATAACGTTTTCCTTTCTATTTCCCAATTATCATTGATCTTTTAGTGGTAAACTATCAAACTTATATTGAGTCAAGTTTCCCTATTCCTCTTTGGATATCCCAATTACTTATACAAATTATACATATTACTTATTTATACCGTTAATTTAAGTAGCATAGGTCAACTTCTTGTGATATGATTAGTCAAGCAAGGAACCAAGCTCTCCTCCTCAATTGTCATTATTTTTAGTGAAAATTATTAGTAACAAAAAATGATACGTAGCATTATCTCAAAGGCATCATGCAAACCCTTCACATCTATCTGTGCTACATAATGTTAATTCACTACTCACCAAATGTGATATGGTCATACTTTTTCCCTAAACAAAATCAACAACAATCAAAAGTAATGGAATTTTAAACAAGTTAAACACTTATAAAATTAAAAAATGAAGCCATTAATGCAATGATTTCAAGAAAATAAAGCTATTTAGTACTATTATTATAGCGAGAAGAATAAATGGATTTTATCTCTCTGTTTAGAACAGATTTCCTTCTAAGGTGAAAATTTTGCAACTAATTTTCCTAAGGTATTTTGTCAAGTTCAATTAGAGGATATAAAATATTGGAGGTGCGTTTTATGTAGTGCAACTTTCTTGGTACTTGAACTTGACACAAAATAAAAGGATGTTTATGTGCAGTCAAGTATGTCAAGTAGTGCAACTTTCTTGGCACTTGAATTTGGTAATTTTTCTAAAGCCAACAAAGTATTTGTGCTTCTTATCTAACTATGAATTTTAGTTCCTTGAATTTTCTTTTAGTTTTGATAGAATCAAGAAAATGCTAACTCAATCATATAATATCTAATATTTTGAAGGATAAAGTGCCATGGCTTATCTAACCAATTCGCTAGAATGTTGGAGAAGTTTGAAAAACATATATTGAATGGTGTCCTAGCCAAAAGTAGGAATAATATTGAATTTGCTACAAGTAATTTTGGTCTATTGGATTATTTCATTAAAAAATTGCTTGAGACTAGCCTAATGAATAAAAATTATATGTTTGGCCTTGCCAAAGTTATTATTTTTAATTGCTTCTTTTTTTAAAACTTTTTGGTTTTCATATGTAAGAAATATTATGTTACTTGACCTAAGAAGTTAATTATTAAAAGGAGAAACTATTGTTTACAACTGAAAGTAAGTTAAAATTTCTTTTCTCTTGAATCCCAATATCCTTGAAGTTTTTAAACTTTCTCAGCTTACCGCTAAATATTATTTAGACAAGAATAGTGATAGGTTCAAGTAGTTCTTAAGGTATATAATCAATTCTAACATGAAATAAAAGGTGTTGGATTTTGTTTGAAGAAATAAATTAGAGCCCTTTGAAATTAAGCAATTTGATGGATATTTTAGATTATTTTTCTAGGTACTAGGAATGTACTATAAGAAGCAAATATGCATATGTCTAATGCGCCTTCTTGTAAATATCCAAAAAATTATGTAAATAGAATATTTAATTATGAGGCAGGGGTTGTAGCGGGATTCCATAAATCTATTATAAATTTTAAAATAGCTTACCCTCCTTGTACTTTCATATAGTATCCACTCTTGCACACTTTATTGCAAGCCTTCTCTTTTGAATGGACTAAGTAGTTAGGAAAGAAACTAGTTTTATACTTCATTTGTGTTAGACATGTTTTTATTGTCTAATTAAAAACAATGCAATTGGATATACATTTGTCTTGTAGAAGTTATAGATTTTTTATTATTTCTTTACTATCCTTATCCTTAATATACTAGGATTTATATAGCATAAGAATATCTAATTAAGTAATAAATTTTCTTAGTCCCCCTATTTATCTTTTTGGGTGAAATATTGATAAAATGAAGGATACAATATGTATCATGATTGAAGAACTATAACCATAATTATGGCTATCCTATAGTTCATCATTACTCGTCTACTTTTATGCCTAACCAAGTGATATCTCTAGTAATCATATGGTACATGTATGAGGTGGATAATATTTTATTTTAAGTAGCATTAGAAAGATGGTTCCTATTAGAGTAAAAGGTTTTATTTACTAAATTAATTTAATCATATTGATTAATTAACTAAGTCACCTTTTCCTTTTTTCACTTAAGCTAAATTTAGGAAGCTTTTTGGGGAATTTAATAATTATTTTATTTCATGCATTCATCCCTTAGGGTTTGCTTTAGGGTTTTGATCTCCTTTATTAAACAATTGATCTCATTGTAATTATTCATTCTGGCAAGTTAATTCATTTGTGATTCTTCTTGCAATTGTCTCCAATTATTCTTGCACTCTCTTGTTTGTAGGATTTTCTCTTGTACGTGGCAGGTATTTGCATGCAGGCGATTATTGGGCATTGTGGAATTCATCAATCATGAATTCTATCATGGTATCAGAAGTCCAGACCTGATGCACCTCATTCATCAAATTTGATATTTTCCTTATGAATATTTTTTGTTTGCATCTTGGGTCAATTTGAATCTCAAAATAAGATCTCTGAGGATTTGAAAATTCACCTTTTTTTGTGATCAAGGGGGGCGCCTATTGTTTTGGACCACCACCACCAGTGGTTAGAGACCTCCTCCCCTCCCCGACTGCCCTCCACCACCTCATGCCATCAACGGACCACCACCGCGCCACCAGTTTCATTGTTAGAAGCCTTTTTGAGCCTATTGGGATTTTTTTGTGATATTGGGAGCAAACAGAGGCGTTCTTCGATAAACCATATATTGAAGTAGAATTTATTTTAGATTTCATTTCTGGTTTGACCTTTTCTATTTTAGAATTGATGTAAACTTTTGTTTTAATCTTTTCTATTTTGTTTTAACCGTTATCTCGTCATACTAACTGCCAAAACGAACCTGAAGCAAAGATGCGTGATAAAGAGAGTATATTGTATTTATAAACAGAGTGCAAGCGTTTGTATAGGTCAAGAGTGATATTCGGTGAAAAAGGGTGAGATTCAAAGTAAAACAATGGAGCGTTGAATTGCAGCATTTTAAGAGGCTCGAGCTCAAAAGATGCTTTTCTTTTTCTTGAACCAAACAATACAGTAGAAGTTCAATGCATTTTTGGTTTCACCATTTTTCTTTTCATACAACCCTTTATAATTTATAAAAACGTTTTTCAATAAATTTTTTAATTTTAACCAAAATTGAAATGGTCAAGCAAAGAAAAAAAATGTTGAATAGCAGCAATGAGTATGCTGATCTTGAATGCTATTCATTATTGAAAAAGTGTCTTTGATGACAAAGTGGACGTTATGATAAGTACAATAATTGAAAGGATACAATTTTAAAGGAAAAATCTTCAGAATCCTATCATCTAAAGTATCATAAATTGATGGAACCTCAAACCGTACATTTTAAAATCTCTCCCAATGGGATGTTTCTTTTGAAATATTTTTTTTGTGTGCAAGGGTGAGCTAGTCATAGTTCTAGTCTTTTCATGACCCCTTTTCTCCCAAGTACAATAGTTTGGAGTTGAGATGCACTTTCTATTATTCCACTTTGGTTTTTTGTTCTTCCAATCATGGATCTTTAATTTACATCTTTATGTCTCTTTTACCATTTATTAATAGGTAACATTACCTTTTAGCTATATACCATCATTTCATTCTTTCTAGTTGTCCTTTCCTTTATTGATGTTTTGTTATTAGCCTTAATAGCTTAATAATCTTTGATGAGTGACCACTTTAATGAATTGTCAAAATTTATTTGTATCCCTTTGTTGTTATTGCATCTATATTCTTTTTTGTTTTCTATGAAGGAAGGTATAGTTAGAACCATTATGGTCCTTGTATCAAGTGTGCATGTTATAATATGATAGATGATAACTTTCATTTTCTTTATATGTCAATCTAACATCAACAAGAGCATCGCTTATCATAGAATCTACCCACCTATGTGGTACAGTTGAAAGAACTAACATTTGGCTTGTTGCCAATAGAAATTTTCTATTTGTCTACATGTGTTCAATCCCTTTGTGAGATGTAAGAGGATCATTTGATAATAATATGTCATGTTTCTCTAAAGACTTAAAAGGGAGTTTTTGTTTGAGATATCTCATTCTTTGTTGCTTGTGGCCTATGAATTTTTTATGTTGAGGCGTCCCCCTCCTCTTGTATTATGAGATTTTCCTTGTACCGACAAGTATATATTGATGTGTGATAAGATTCAACATATTTCCCACATCACTTCAACATATACTTGTTGCAGGTAGCATGTGCCAACTTCTTGTGATATGAGTGCTCCATACATACAACCAACCTCTCCTCCCCAATTGTCAATATTCTTAGTGACAAATAGCTGAAATGTGGCATTCTCTTCAATACATCACATAGGCTCTTGAAATCTATATGTGCTAGATAATTTTAATTCACCACTTAGCAATATGTGATATGGTAATAATTATTTTCTCAAAGAAAATAAACAACAATCATGTAATGAAATTTTTAACAGGTTAAACACTTCGAAAAATTAAAAATTAAACCATTAATGCAATACATTAGAACATGGGAATATGTTTGCCATTATTAGAGTGGGAAGAATAAATGGGTTGGTATAGCTCTCCATTGACTAATTTTCCTAAGGTACTGTGTCAACTTCAAAATAATGTTTGTATAGTTTTTCAATTCTATTTTATTTAGTGCAGCATTTCTAGTCTTTAAATTTGATGCAAAATGAAAGGGTTTCCATGTGCATTCAAGTATGTCCTTAACTTCTCCTTTCAATATTAAAAAAAATATATTTTATCTATTTGAGAAAATTTCTTAAGAGGAAGATAAAAAAAAAAATTGTGCTCGTTATCAAACTATGATTTTTTGTTCCTTGGGAGATAGATAAAATTTGAGTGATTTGATGAGTTCCATAGAATGATAAACAAATTTGAAAAAGATAAAATTAATGGATGGTGTCCTAGCGATTCATTTCAAGAACATTCTTGAATTTAGGAAGAATATCAAATTTCCTATATGTAGATGGTATCTATTTGATTATTTATTTAACAAGTTTTTTGTGCCTAGCATAATGGATAATCATTATAGGTTTCACCTTGTCAATGTAGTTATCCTTAATTTATTCCTTTGTGAATATTTGTTGGGTCTCATATGTAAGAAATACTATCATAAGACCCATGAAGTTAAATATTTAAAGAGGGTAGAGTTACTTACAAATACAAATAAATTAACAAGTTTTATTTGACCTAACTCCATGTTTCACTAAAACTAATTCCTTATGAGCTTGCCACTAAATATGGTTGAGACATAATAGTCCTAGGGTGATTTACTTTTGGAGGAATATAATCAAGTCCAATGTACAGTAAATAGTGTTGAAGACTTGCTCAAGAAATGAACTATAGCCCTTTGAAATTTACAAATTTGAGGGATATTTCAATTCAAATTATTACATATTATGCTAGGTCCTAGAAATGTAGTGTAATTAATAAATATGCATATGTCTATGACGCTTGTTTTGAATGTTCATTTTTTTTAATGTAAATAGGCTATTTGAGTATTTGGACCATGGATCATACAGGGAATATACAAATATATTATTAATTTTAAAATCACTTACCCTCCCTATATCTCCATATGGTATATCACCCTTTTTCACACTTTCTTGGAAGCCTTCTCTAGTTAATGGACAAAGTAGGTAGGAAATTAATGGGTTCTATACTTCATCTATGTTAAAGATGTAGTGTTTGTTTGAATGAACCCTTTGTGGCTATATATACATTTCTCATCTAGAAATTGTAGAAATTTTTAGTATTTCTTTATTACCCTTATGTTGAATATATTACGATTTTTGTAGAAGAAGTCTGTCTAATTAAGTAATGAATTTACTTAGTACCCATATTTCTTCTTTTTGGGAAAAGGTTGATGATAATATAGGATACAATATGTATCACTATTGAAGAATTGTAATCAAAATTTATGTTTCTCCTATGGTTCCTCATTACTTGTTTCTTTATAACCAACTAATAGTTATAGTAATCATATGGTACATGTATGAGGTGGATAAATTTCATTCTAAGTAGCATTAGAAAGATAGTTACAACATTACCAATTTGAAGCTGAGAACATCACTATATTATTAAGGGAGTCTTATGATCTTGTGGCTGGAATGGTGAAAGGTTATGGACTAAAATTGTATAAGAAAATATATTAAAATCCCAAGAATATTATTCATAGAGTGTTCACTAAAATATTGGAAGGTCTTTTAATAAGAATAAATAATTTGAAGGGGATTATTTGTGAAGGAAATCCATAAAAAACTGAGAGAGATGGTAGGATGGACAATATGGATAGGATGGTAGGAGCTGAGTTGATGTGGAAGTTGAATGATTTAGGGTATAAATGATGTTTCAATGATATCAAAGACACAATGAAGATATAATAGATTCTATAACTTTTAAGTTTGGGAAACACACACATAATAAACATGTATTTTTTCCATCCCATTGACGGTAGGAAGAATGTGATAATTAGGCATAGTAGCTTATGGATATTTTTGGAGACAATTTCATGGAAGATGTAAGGAAAAAAAAATGTTTATAATTCTTCTCTAATAAATCTCTATGGTAGCTAACTACCAATTAAAAGTGTAGAATTTTTGTGTGAAAAATGGAGATGAAACTCAAATAGCTAACTATCAATTGGCCAAAATATCTAGCTATACTATTGAGGACCAATTTATCATAAATGAGGCACTCAAGATAGTTGTCATATTTGTAGTATGTCACTAAAAAAAATGAAAAAGTGTAGGGGACCATGACGCAAAGCTTGAACATATTAAATCTTGGTCCCCACAAAATGATTTGAAGCTTTAGGCAAAGCATATGGCCATGAATATTTTATAAAGGGAAAACACACCAGGGAACAATTATAGCTTGCTAATGTGATTGAATAGAACCCATTCAATGGTCTTGATTAAATTATTATTGTAAGAGAACTAAAGCTCTAAAGGCGAGCAAAGAACTTGACAATGTATGATTTTAATGTCAACATTATTATGAAGGAAAAGGTTTCCACATTGTTTTGTTAGAATTCTATCAACTCTTGTTCATGATTCAAATTGTCTTGGCTTCATTAATATTTGGAATCAAATTAACTATGTGTGCTAAGCACATTACTAAAACCTTTGAACAAGATGAAATTTGTAATGGCCTGCTTCGTCGTGTTTTTCTTAATTTTCCTTTAAATTTTTACATTAAAAAAATTATATATTACATAAAAATTGGTAAACCCTAACATAATATTTGGAGTGACAAATATACATTATAATGTGTATTAAAGCTTTGGTCAGATCCAAACCATAACGTACGGCCTGTTGTAGCAGGCTCATCATATAAGTTGTGTATGTTTTACAAAGCGCGATTAAAATCTTACTAATTTATAATCCTTTCAAGTATTATGGATAGGCCCTTTCTTAGTTTTCTCAAACACGTAACTTTTTGTGACACCATAGCAAAAGTCTGTTGAAATTTTTTATGTACCTTTCGTGAATCATATTTAAGATTTGATTAAACTGAATATGTATATTCTTCAATACAAATGAAATTATATCCACTCAAGATAGATGAAAGCGATCTGGCCTTTAAAATGTGTCAGTGGTTAGTCAATGGCGATAGATGATATTTCTCCCTATCACCGCAGATCTGGATTGAAAAATACGTAAATGTATACTGGGTATCCATGGCAGAATATCTTAATTAGGTGATTGGATCCACAATAAGTGTATTCAACAGCAACTAGGATCTGGAATGTTGCCTTCACAGTTAGGACACGACGCTAACATCTCCACAATTTCAAGCAGATTATCAATGCCTGCATTTGTATTCACTATTTTGTTGAGGATTGGTCGAGCAGAGACAGCGAGGGAAAACACAACGTTGAGCACAAGCAGCAGTGCCATAACTTTCAGGAGCATCGATCTCGACAATACTAATTGGCAGAATGAATGTTAACAAATGAAAAAACGTATTCGGTTTAGCGAGATAGAGAGCGAAGATCGAGAATGGTGATGGATAAACAAGGAAAATCGTATTTATAGAGACAGACGACGGCGTGTGAGTATGTTTGATCAAGTCAAAATTAAAATTTGTTCAACTAGGGTGATATTCAAAGTAAAAAATGGCGCGTGGAACTGCAACATTTCAAGAGGCGACAAAGGGACTTTGAATATCAACATTGACTTATTCATATTGCACGTCAATTGTCTTCGCTTTCTATCAAGCATGAAAGCACCTTTAACACCAATATCACCAATTTCAATTTTGACCTATTCAAACATTTGCACTCCATCGTCCATCTCTATAAATACGATTTACCTGGTTTATACATCACCATTCTCGATCTTCGCTCTCTATCTCTTAAAAAATTCACTCGGCTCTTCTTTCTTCATTTGTAAACCAATACGTACGTTTCTTTGCTTGATATTCATTCTGGCAATTAGTATGGAGAGATCGATTCATCTGAAAGTTATGGCAGTGCTGCTCATGCTCAACGCTATGGTTTTCCTCGCTGTCTCTGCTCGACCAATCCTGACGGAAAAAGTGAATACAAATGCAAGCGTGAACAACAATGATTCAATTGATAATCTGGTTGAAATTGTGGAGATGTTAGCATCTGGTTCTAACTGTTCAGGCAACATCAAAGATCCTAATTGCCGCAAAAGATAAAACAATGATGCATAGAGTTACTGTGAATCCAACGCACATAACTAAGATTTTTCGCCACGGAAATCCGCGAGAGCTTTACATTATTTGGGTATTTTGTGGTCCATGGTGACAAGGAGAAAGAGAAATATAATTAAATCCCTTGGACACTACTCGCTGACACATTTTAAAACCAGAACGCTTTCATCCATCTGGATTGCGTAATATGTAATTATTTTTCTGTATTCAAGAATATACATATTCAGCCCAATCAAATCTTAAATATCAAATTTGTTTCATTAAATATTCGTTTTCTAATTGTTCATTGTTTTCCACATTGAAGTTGGTGTGGTGGTAGCTCTAGTTTGTCGCAGAAATAACGTTTTCCTTTCTATTTCCCAATTATCATTGATCTTTTAGTGGTAAACTATCAAACTTATATTGAGTCAAGTTTCCCTATTCCTCTTTGGATATCCCAATTACTTATACAAATTATACATATTACTTATTTATACCGTTAATTTAAGTAGCATAGGTCAACTTCTTGTGATATGATTAGTCAAGCAAGGAACCAAGCTCTCCTCCTCAATTGTCATTATTTTTAGTGAAAATTATTAGTAACAAAAAATGATACGTAGCATTATCTCAAAGGCATCATGCAAACCCTTCACATCTATCTGTGCTACATAATGTTAATTCACTACTCACCAAATGTGATATGGTCATACTTTTTCCCTAAACAAAATCAACAACAATCAAAAGTAATGGAATTTTAAACAAGTTAAACACTTATAAAATTAAAAAATGAAGCCATTAATGCAATGATTTCAAGAAAATAAAGCTATTTAGTACTATTATTATAGCGAGAAGAATAAATGGATTTTATCTCTCTGTTTAGAACAGATTTCCTTCTAAGGTGAAAATTTTGCAACTAATTTTCCTAAGGTATTTTGTCAAGTTCAATTAGAGGATATAAAATATTGGAGGTGCGTTTTATGTAGTGCAACTTTCTTGGTACTTGAACTTGACACAAAATAAAAGGATGTTTATGTGCAGTCAAGTATGTCAAGTAGTGCAACTTTCTTGGCACTTGAATTTGGTAATTTTTCTAAAGCCAACAAAGTATTTGTGCTTCTTATCTAACTATGAATTTTAGTTCCTTGAATTTTCTTTTAGTTTTGATAGAATCAAGAAAATGCTAACTCAATCATATAATATCTAATATTTTGAAGGATAAAGTGCCATGGCTTATCTAACCAATTCGCTAGAATGTTGGAGAAGTTTGAAAAACATATATTGAATGGTGTCCTAGCCAAAAGTAGGAATAATATTGAATTTGCTACAAGTAATTTTGGTCTATTGGATTATTTCATTAAAAAATTGCTTGAGACTAGCGTAATGAATAAAAATTATATGTTTGTCCTTGCCAAAGTTATTATTTTTAATTGCTTCTTTTTTTAAAACTTTTTGGTTTTCATATGTAAGAAATATTATGTTACTTGACCTAAGAAGTTAATTATTAAAAGGAGAAACTATTGTTTACAACTGAAAGTAAGTTAAAATTTCTTTTCTCTTGAATCCCAATATCCTTGAAGTTTTTAAACTTTCTCAGCTTACCGCTAAATATTATTTAGACAAGAATAGTGATAGGTTCAAGTAGTTCTTAAGGTATATAATCAATTCTAACATGAAATAAAAGGTGTTGGATTTTGTTTGAAGAAATAAATTAGAGCCCTTTGAAATTAAGCAATTTGATGGATATTTTAGATTATTTTTCTAGGTACTAGGAATGTACTATAAGAAGCAAATATGCATATGTCTAATGCGCCTTCTTGTAAATATCCAAAAAATTATGTAAATAGAATATTTAATTATGAGGCAGGGGTTGTAGCGGGATTCCATAAATCTATTATAAATTTTAAAATAGCTTACCCTCCTTGTACTTTCATATAGTATCCACTCTTGCACACTTTATTGCAAGCCTTCTCTTTTGAATGGACTAAGTAGTTAGGAAAGAAACTAGTTTTATACTTCATTTGTGTTAGACATGTTTTTATTGTCTAATTAAAAACAATGCAATTGGATATACATTTGTCTTGTAGAAGTTATAGATTTTTTATTATTTCTTTACTATCCTTATCCTTAATATACTAGGATTTATATAGCATAAGAATATCTAATTAAGTAATAAATTTTCTTAGTCCCCCTATTTATCTTTTTGGGTGAAATATTGATAAAATGAAGGATACAATATGTATCATGATTGAAGAACTATAACCATAATTATGGCTATCCTATAGTTCATCATTACTCGTCTACTTTTATGCCTAACCAAGTGATATCTCTAGTAATCATATGGTACATGTATGAGGTGGATAATATTTTATTTTAAGTAGCATTAGAAAGATGGTTCCTATTAGAGTAAAAGGTTTTATTTACTAAATTAATTTAATCATATTGATTAATTAACTAAGTCACCTTTTCCTTTTTTCACTTAAGCTAAATTTAGGAAGCTTTTTGGGGAATTTAATAGTTATTTTATTTCATGCATTCATCCCTTAGGGTTTGCTTTAGGGTTTTGATCTCCTTTATTAAACAATTGATCTCATTGTAATTATTCATTCTGGCAAGTTAATTCATTTGTGATTCTTCTTGCAATTGTCTCCAATTATTCTTGCACTCTCTTGTTTGTAGGATTTTCTCTTGTACGTGGCAGGTATTTGCATGCAGGCGATTATTGGGCATTGTGGAATTCATCAATCATGAATTCTATCATGGTATCAGAAGTCCAGACCTGATGCACCTCATTCATCAAATTTGATATTTTCCTTATGAATATTTTTTGTTTGCATCTTGGGTCAATTTGAATCTCAAAATAAGATCTCTGAGGATTTGAAAATTCACCTTTTTTTGTGATCAAGGGGGGCGCCTATTGTTTTGGACCACCACCACCAGTGGTTAGAGACCTCCTCCCCTCCCCGACTGCCCTCCACCACCTCATGCCATCAACGGACCACCACCGCGCCACCAGTTTCATTGTTAGAAGCCTTTTTGAGCCTATTGGGATTTTTTTGTGATATTGGGAGCAAACAGAGGCGTTCTTCGATAAACCATATATTGAAGTAGAATTTATTTTAGATTTCATTTCTGGTTTGACCTTTTCTATTTTAGAATTGATGTAAACTTTTTTTTTAATCTTTTCTATTTTGTTTTAACCGTTATCTCGTCATACTAACTGCCAAAACGAACCTGAAGCAAAGATGCGTGATAAAGAGAGTATATTGTATTTATAAACAGAGTGCAAGCGTTTGTATAGGTCAAGAGTGATATTCGGTGAAAAAGGGTGAGATTCAAAGTAAAACAATGGAGCGTTGAATTGCAGCATTTTAAGAGGCTCGAGCTCAGAAGATGCTTTTGTTTTTCTTGAACCAAACAATACAGTAGAAGTTCAATGCATTTTTGGTTTCACCATTTTTCTTTTCATACAACCCTTTATAATTTATAAAAACGTTTTTCAATAAATTTTTTAATTTTAACCAAAATTGAAATGGTCAAGCAAAGAAAAAAAATGTTGAATAGCAGCAATGAGTATGCTGATCTTGAATGCTATTCATTATTGAAAAAGTGTCTTTGATGACAAAGTGGACGTTATGATAAGTACAATAATTGAAAGGATACAATTTTAAAGGAAAAATCTTCAGAATCCTATCATCTAAAGTATCATAAATTGATGGAACCTCAAACCGTACATTTTAAAATCTCTCCCAATGGGATGTTTCTTTTGAAATATTTTTTTTGTGTGCAAGGGTGAGCTAGTCATAGTTCTAGTCTTTTCATGACCCCTTTTCTCCCAAGTACAATAGTTTGGAGTTGAGATGCACTTTCTATTATTCCACTTTGGTTTTTTGTTCTTCCAATCATGGATCTTTAATTTACATCTTTATGTCTCTTTTACCATTTATTAATAGGTAACATTACCTTTTAGCTATATACCATCATTTCATTCTTTCTAGTTGTCCTTTCCTTTATTGATGTTTTGTTATTAGCCTTAATAGCTTAATAATCTTTGATGAGTGACCACTTTAATGAATTGTCAAAATTTATTTGTATCCCTTTGTTGTTATTGCATCTATATTCTTTTTTGTTTTCTATGAAGGAAGGTATAGTTAGAACCATTATGGTCCTTGTATCAAGTGTGCATGTTATAATATGATAGATGATAACTTTCATTTTCTTTATATGTCAATCTAACATCAACAAGAGCATCGCTTATCATAGAATCTACCCACCTATGTGGTACAGTTGAAAGAACTAACATTTGGCTTGTTGCCAATAGAAATTTTCTATTTGTCTACATGTGTTCAATCCCTTTGTGAGATGTAAGAGGATCATTTGATAATAATATGTCATGTTTCTCTAAAGACTTAAAAGGGAGTTTTTGTTTGAGATATCTCATTCTTTGTTGCTTGTGGCCTATGAATTTTTTATGTTGAGGCGTCCCCCTCCTCTTGTATTATGAGATTTTCCTTGTACCGACAAGTATATATTGATGTGTGATAAGATTCAACATATTTCCCACATCACTTCAACATATACTTGTTGCAGGTAGCATGTGCCAACTTCTTGTGATATGAGTGCTCCATACATACAACCAACCTCTCCTCCCCAATTGTCAATATTCTTAGTGACAAATAGCTGAAATGTGGCATTCTCTTCAATACATCACATAGGCTCTTGAAATCTATATGTGCTAGATAATTTTAATTCACCACTTAGCAATATGTGATATGGTAATAATTATTTTCTCAAAGAAAATAAACAACAATCATGTAATGAAATTTTTAACAGGTTAAACACTTCGAAAAATTAAAAATTAAACCATTAATGCAATACATTAGAACATGGGAATATGTTTGCCATTATTAGAGTGGGAAGAATAAATGGGTTGATATAGCTCTCCATTGACTAATTTTCCTAAGGTACTGTGTCAACTTCAAAATAATGTTTGTATAGTTTTTCAATTCTATTTTATTTAGTGCAGCATTTCTAGTCTTTAAATTTGATGCAAAATGAAAGGGTTTCCATGTGCATTCAAGTATGTCCTTAACTTCTCCTTTCAATATTAAAAAAAATATATTTTATCTATTTGAGAAAATTTCTTAAGAGGAAGATAAAAAAAAAAATTGTGCTCGTTATCAAACTATGATTTTTTGTTCCTTGGGAGATAGATAAAATTTGAGTGATTTGATGAGTTCCATAGAATGATAAACAAATTTGAAAAAGATAAAATTAATGGATGGTGTCCTAGCGATTCATTTCAAGAACATTCTTGAATTTAGGAAGAATATCAAATTTCCTATATGTAGATGGTATCTATTTGATTATTTATTTAACAAGTTTTTTGTGCCTAGCATAATGGATAATCATTATAGGTTTCACCTTGTCAATGTAGTTATCCTTAATTTATTCCTTTGTGAATATTTGTTGGGTCTCATATGTAAGAAATACTATCATAAGACCCATGAAGTTAAATATTTAAAGAGGGTAGAGTTACTTACAAATACAAATAAATTAACAAGTTTTATTTGACCTAACTCCATGTTTCACTAAAACTAATTCCTTATGAGCTTGCCACTAAATATGGTTGAGACATAATAGTCCTAGGGTGATTTACTTTTGGAGGCATATAATCAAGTCCAATGTACAGTAAATAGTGTTGAAGACTTGCTCAAGAAATGAACTATAGCCCTTTGAAATTTACAAATTTGAGGGATATTTCAATTCAAATTATTACATATTATGCTAGGTCCTAGAAATGTAGTGTAATTAATAAATATGCATATGTCTATGACGCTTGTTTTGAATGTTCATTTTTTTTAATGTAAATAGGCTATTTGAGTATTTGGACCATGGATCATACAGGGAATATACAAATATATTATTAATTTTAAAATCACTTACCCTCCCTATATCTCCATATGGTATATCACCCTTTTTCACACTTTCTTGGAAGCCTTCTCTAGTTAATGGACAAAGTAGGTAGGAAATTAATGGGTTCTATACTTCATCTATGTTAAAGATGTAGTGTTTGTTTGAATGAACCCTTTGTGGCTATATATACATTTCTCATCTAGAAATTGTAGAAATTTTTAGTATTTCTTTATTACCCTTATGTTGAATATATTACGATTTTTGTAGAAGAAGTCTGTCTAATTAAGTAATGAATTTACTTAGTACCCATATTTCTTCTTTTTGGGAAAAGGTTGATGATAATATAGGATACAATATGTATCACTATTGAAGAATTGTAATCAAAATTTATGTTTCTCCTATGGTTCCTCATTACTTGTTTCTTTATAACCAACTAATAGTTATAGTAATCATATGGTACATGTATGAGGTGGATAAATTTCATTCTAAGTAGCATTAGAAAGATAGTTACAACATTACCAATTTGAAGCTGAGAACATCACTATATTATTAAGGGAGTCTTATGATCTTGTGGCTGGAATGGTGAAAGGTTATGGACTAAAATTGTATAAGAAAATATATTAAAATCCCAAGAATATTATTCATAGAGTGTTCACTAAAATATTGGAAGGTCTTTTAATAAGAATAAATAATTTGAAGGGGATTATTTGTGAAGGAAATCCATAAAAAACTGAGAGAGATGGTAGGATGGACAATATGGATAGGATGGTAGGAGCTGAGTTGATGTGGAAGTTGAATGATTTAGGGTATAAATGATGTTTCAATGATATCAAAGACACAATGAAGATATAATAGATTCTATAACTTTTAAGGTTGGGAAACACACACATAATAAACATGTATTTTTTCCATCCCATTGACGGTAGGAAGAATGTGATAATTAGGCATAGTAGCTTATGGATATTTTTGGAGACAATTTCATGGAAGATGTAAGGAAAAAAAAATGTTTATAATTCTTCTCTAATAAATCTCTATGGTAGCTAACTACCAATTAAAAGTGTAGAATTTTTGTGTGAAAAATGGAGATGAAACTCAAATAGCTAACTATCAATTGGCCAAAATATCTAGCTATACTATTGAGGACCAATTTATCATAAATGAGGCACTCAAGATAGTTGTCATATTTGTAGTATGTCACTAAAAAAAATGAAAAAGTGTAGGGGACCATGACGCAAAGCTTGAACATATTAAATCTTGGTCCCCACAAAATGATTTGAAGCTTTAGGCAAAGCATATGGCCATGAATATTTTATAAAGGGAAAACACACCAGGGAACAATTATAGCTTGCTAATGTGATTGAATAGAACCCATTCAATGGTCTTGATTAAATTATTATTGTAAGAGAACTAAAGCTCTAAAGGCGAGCAAAGAATTTGACAATGTATGATTTTAATGTCAACATTATTATGAAGGAAAAGGTTTCCACATTGTTTTGTTAGAATTCTATCAACTCTTGTTCATGATTCAAATTGTCTTGGCTTCATTAATATTTGGAATCAAATTAACTATGTGTGCTAAGCACATTACTAAAACCTTTGAACAAGATGAAATTTGCAATGGCCTGCTTCGTCGTGTTTTTCTTAATTTTCCTTTAAATTTTTACATTAAAAAAATTATATATTACATAAAAATTGGTAAACCCTAACATAATATTTGGAGTGACAAATATACATTATAATGTGTATTAAAGCTTTGGTCAGATCCAAACCATAACGTACGGCCTGTTGTAGCAGGCTCATCATATAAGTTGTGTATGTTTTACAAAGCGCGATTAAAATCTTACTAATTTATAATCCTTTCAAGTATTATGGATAGGCCCTTTCTTAGTTTTCTCAAACACGTAACTTTTTGTGACACCATAGCAAAAGTCTGTTGAAATTTTTTATGTACCTTTCGTGAATCATATTTAAGATTTGATTAAACTGAATATGTATATTCTTCAATACAAATGAAATTATATCCACTCAAGATAGATGAAAGCGATCTGGCCTTTAAAATGTGTCAGTGGTTAGTCAATGGCGATAGATGATATTTCTCCCTATCACCGCAGATCTGGATTGAAAAATACGTAAATGTATACTGGGTATCCATGGCAGAATATCTTAATTAGGTGATTGGATCCACAATAAGTGTATTCAACAGCAACTAGGATCTGGAATGTTGCCTTCACAGTTAGGACACGACGCTAACATCTCCACAATTTCAAGCAGATTATCAATGCCTGCATTTGTATTCACTATTTTGTTGAGGATTGGTCGAGCAGAGACAGCGAGGGAAAACACAACGTTGAGCACAAGCAGCAGTGCCATAACTTTCAGGAGCATCGATCTCGACAATACTAATTGGCAGAATGAATGTTAACAAATGAAAAAACGTATTCGGTTTAGCGAGATAGAGAGCGAAGATCGAGAATGGTGATGGATAAACAAGGAAAATCGTATTTATAGAGACAGACGACGGCGTGTGAGTATGTTTGATCAAGTCAAAATTAAAATTTGTTCAACTAGGGTGATATTCAAAGTAAAAAATGGCGCGTGGAACTGCAACATTTCAAGAGGCGACAAAGGGACTTTGAATATCAACATTGACTTATTCATATTGCACGTCAATTGTCTTCGCTTTCTATCAAGCATGAAAGCACCTTTAACACCAATATCACCAATTTCAATTTTGACCTATTCAAACATTTGCACTCCATCGTCCATCTCTATAAATACGATTTACCTGGTTTATACATCACCATTCTCGATCTTCGCTCTCTATCTCTTAAAAAATTCACTCGGCTCTTCTTTCTTCATTTGTAAACCAATACGTACGTTTCTTTGCTTGATATTCATTCTGGCAATTAGTATGGACAGATCGATTCATCTGAAAGTTATGGCAGTGCTGCTCATGCTCAACGCTATGGTTTTCCTCGCTGTCTCTGCTCGACCAATCCTGACGGAAAAAGTGAATACAAATGCAAGCGTGAACAACAATGATTCAATTGATAATCTGGTTGAAATTGTGGAGATGTTAGCATCTGGTTCTAACTGTTCAGGCAACATCAAAGATCCTAATTGCCGCAAAAGATAAAACAATGATGCATAGAGTTACTGTGAATCCAACGCACATAACTAAGATTTTTCGCCACGGAAATCCGTGAGAGCTTTACATTATTTGGGTATTTTGTGGTCCATGGTGACAAGGAGAAAGAGAAATATAATTAAATCCCTTGGACACTACTCGCTGACACATTTTAAAACCAGAACGCTTTCATCCATCTGGATTGCGTAATATGTAATTATTTTTCTGTATTCAAGAATATACATATTCAGCCCAATCAAATCTTAAATATCAAATTTGTTTCATTAAATATTCGTTTTCTAATTGTTCATTGTTTTCCACATTGAAGTTGGTGTGGTGGTAGCTCTAGTTTGTCGCAGAAATAACGTTTTCCTTTCTATTTCCCAATTATCATTGATCTTTTAGTGGTAAACTATCAAACTTATATTGAGTCAAGTTTCCCTATTCCTCTTTGGATATCCCAATTACTTATACAAATTATACATATTACTTATTTATACCGTTAATTTAAGTAGCATAGGTCAACTTCTTGTGATATGATTAGTCAAGCAAGGAACCAAGCTCTCCTCCTCAATTGTCATTATTTTTAGTGAAAATTATTAGTAACAAAAAATGATACGTAGCATTATCTCAAAGGCATCATGCAAACCCTTCACATCTATTTGTGCTACATAATGTTAATTCACTACTCACCAAATGTGATATGGTCATACTTTTTCCCTAAACAAAATCAACAACAATCAAAAGTAATGGAATTTTAAACAAGTTAAACACTTATAAAATAAAAAAATGAAGCCATTAATGCAATGATTTCAAGAAAATAAAGCTATTTAGTACTATTATTATAGCGAGAAGAATAAATGGATTTTATCTCTCTGTTTAGAACAGATTTCCTTCTAAGGTGAAAATTTTGCAACTAATTTTCCTAAGGTATTTTGTCAAGTTCAATTAGAGGATATAAAATATTGGAGGTGCGTTTTATGTAGTGCAACTTTCTTGGTACTTGAACTTGACACAAAATAAAAGGATGTTTATGTGCAGTCAAGTATGTCAAGTAGTGCAACTTTCTTGGCACTTGAATTTGGTAATTTTTCTAAAGCCAACAAAGTATTTGTGCTTCTTATCTAACTATGAATTTTAGTTCCTTGAATTTTCTTTTAGTTTTGATAGAATCAAGAAAATGCTAACTCAATCATATAATATCTAATATTTTGAAGGATAAAGTGCCATGGCTTATCTAACCAATTCGCTAGAATGTTGGAGAAGTTTGAAAAACATATATTGAATGGTGTCCTAGCCAAAAGTAGGAATAATATTGAATTTGCTACAAGTAATTTTGGTCTATTGGATTATTTCATTAAAAAATTGCTTGAGACTAGCGTAATGAATAAAAATTATATGTTTGGCCTTGCCAAAGTTATTATTTTTACTTGCTTCTTTTTTTAAAACTTTTTGGTTTTCATATGTAAGAAATATTATGTTACTTGACCTAAGAAGTTAATTATTAAAAGGAGAAACTATTGTTTACAACTGAAAGTAAGTTAAAATTTCTTTTCTCTTGAATCCCAATATCCTTGAAGTTTTTAAACTTTCTCAGCTTACCGCTAAATATTATTTAGACAAGAATAATGATAGGTTCAAGTAGTTCTTAAGGTATATAATCAATTCTAACATGAAATAAAAGGTGTTGGATTTTGTTTGAAGAAATAAATTAGAGCCCTTTGAAATTAAGCAATTTGATGGATATTTTAGATTATTTTTCTAGGTACTAGGAATGTACTATAAGAAGCAAATATGCATATGTCTAATGCGCCTTCTTGTAAATATCCAAAAAATTATGTAAATAGAATATTTAATTATGAGGCAGGGGTTGTAGCGGGATTCCATAAATCTATTATAAATTTTAAAATAGCTTACCCTCCTTGTACTTTCATATAGTATCCACTCTTGCACACTTTATTGCAAGCCTTCTCTTTTGAATGGACTAAGTAGTTAGGAAAGAAACTAGTTTTATACTTCATTTGTGTTAGACATGTTTTTATTGTCTAATTAAAAACAATGGAATTGGATATACATTTGTCTTGTAGAAGTTATAGATTTTTTATTATTTCTTTACTATCCTTATCCTTAATATACTAGGATTTATATAGCATAAGAATATCTAATTAAGTAATAAATTTTCTTAGTCCCCCTATTTATCTTTTTGGGTGAAATATTGATAAAATGAAGGATACAATATGTATCATGATTGAAGAACTATAACCATAATTATGGCTATCCTATAGTTCATCATTACTCGTCTACTTTTATGCCTAACCAAGTGATATCTCTAGTAATCATATGGTACATGTATGAGGTGGATAATATTTTATTTTAAGTAGCATTAGAAAGATGGTTCCTATTAGAGTAAAAGGTTTTATTTACTAAATTAATTTAATCATATTGATTAATTAACTAAGTCACCTTTTCCTTTTTTCACTTAAGCTAAATTTAGGAAGCTTTTTGGGGAATTTAATAATTATTTTATTTCATGCATTCATCCCTTAGGGTTTGCTTTAGGGTTTTGATCTCCTTTATTAAACAATTGATCTCATTGTAATTATTCATTCTGGCAAGTTAATTCATTTGTGATTCTTCTTGCAATTGTCTCCAATTATTCTTGCACTCTCTTGTTTGTAGGATTTTCTCTTGTACGTGGCAGGTATTTGCATGCAGGCGATTATTGGGCATTGTGGAATTCATCAATCATGAATTCTATCATGGTATCAGAAGTCCAGACCTGATGCACCTCATTCATCAAATTTGATATTTTCCTTATGAATATTTTTTGTTTGCATCTTGGGTCAATTTGAATCTCAAAATAAGATCTCTGAGGATTTGAAAATTCACCTTTTTTTGTGATCAAGGGGGGCGCCTATTGTTTTGGACCACCACCACCAGTGGTTAGAGACCTCCTCCCCTCCCCGACTGCCCTCCACCACCTCATGCCATCAACGGACCACCACCGCGCCACCAGTTTCATTGTTAGAAGCCTTTTTGAGCCTATTGGGATTTTTTTGTGATATTGGGAGCAAACAGAGGCGTTCTTCGATAAACCATATATTGAAGTAGAATTTATTTTAGATTTCATTTCTGGTTTGACCTTTTCTATTTTAGAATTGATGTAAACTTTTGTTTTAATCTTTTCTATTTTGTTTTAACCGTTATCTCGTCATACTAACTGCCAAAACGAACCTGAAGCAAAGATGCGTGATAAAGAGAGTATATTGTATTTATAAACAGAGTGCAAGCGTTTGTATAGGTCAAGAGTGATATTCGGTGAAAAAGGGTGAGATTCAAAGTAAAACAATGGAGCGTTGAATTGCAGCATTTTAAGAGGCTCGAGCTCAAAAGATGCTTTTATTTTTCTTGAACCAAACAATACAGTAGAAGTTCAATGCATTTTTGGTTTCACCATTTTTCTTTTCATACAACCCTTTATAATTTATAAAAACGTTTTTCAATAAATTTTTTAATTTTAACCAAAATTGAAATGGTCAAGCAAAGAAAAAAAATGTTGAATAGCAGCAATGAGTATGCTGATCTTGAATGCTATTCATTATTGAAAAAGTGTCTTTGATGACAAAGTGGACGTTATGATAAGTACAATAATTGAAAGGATACAATTTTAAAGGAAAAATCTTCAGAATCCTATCATCTAAAGTATCATAAATTGATGGAACCTCAAACCGTACATTTTAAAATCTCTCCCAATGGGATGTTTCTTTTGAAATATTTTTTTTGTGTGCAAGGGTGAGCTAGTCATAGTTCTAGTCTTTTCATGACCCCTTTTCTCCCAAGTACAATAGTTTGGAGTTGAGATGCACTTTCTATTATTCCACTTTGGTTTTTTGTTCTTCCAATCATGGATCTTTAATTTACATCTTTATGTCTCTTTTACCATTTATTAATAGGTAACATTACCTTTTAGCTATATACCATCATTTCATTCTTTCTAGTTGTCCTTTCCTTTATTGATGTTTTGTTATTAGCCTTAATAGCTTAATAATCTTTGATGAGTGACCACTTTAATGAATTGTCAAAATTTATTTGTATCCCTTTGTTGTTATTGCATCTATATTCTTTTTTGTTTTCTATGAAGGAAGGTATAGTTAGAACCATTATGGTCCTTGTATCAAGTGTGCATGTTATAATATGATAGATGATAACTTTCATTTTCTTTATATGTCAATCTAACATCAACAAGAGCATCGCTTATCATAGAATCTACCCACCTATGTGGTACAGTTGAAAGAACTAACATTTGGCTTGTTGCCAATAGAAATTTTCTATTTGTCTACATGTGTTCAATCCCTTTGTGAGATGTAAGAGGATCATTTGATAATAATATGTCATGTTTCTCTAAAGACTTAAAAGGGAGTTTTTGTTTGAGATATCTCATTCTTTGTTGCTTGTGGCCTATGAATTTTTTATGTTGAGGCGTCCCCCTCCTCTTGTATTATGAGATTTTCCTTGTACCGACAAGTATATATTGATGTGTGATAAGATTCAACATATTTCCCACATCACTTCAACATATACTTGTTGCAGGTAGCATGTGCCAACTTCTTGTGATATGAGTGCTCCATACATACAACCAACCTCTCCTCCCCAATTGTCAATATTCTTAGTGACAAATAGCTGAAATGTGGCATTCTCTTCAATACATCACATAGGCTCTTGAAATCTATATGTGCTAGATAATTTTAATTCACCACTTAGCAATATGTGATATGGTAATAATTATTTTCTCAAAGAAAATAAACAACAATCATGTAATGAAATTTTTAACAGGTTAAACACTTCGAAAAATTAAAAATTAAACCATTAATGCAATACATTAGAACATGGGAATATGTTTGCCATTATTAGAGTGGGAAGAATAAATGGGTTGGTATAGCTCTCCATTGACTAATTTTCCTAAGGTACTGTGTCAACTTCAAAATAATGTTTGTATAGTTTTTCAATTCTATTTTATTTAGTGCAGCATTTCTAGTCTTTAAATTTGATGCAAAATGAAAGGGTTTCCATGTGCATTCAAGTATGTCCTTAACTTCTCCTTTCAATATTAAAAAAAATATATTTTATCTATTTGAGAAAATTTCTTAAGAGGAAGATAAAAAAAAAAATTGTGCTCGTTATCAAACTATGATTTTTTGTTCCTTGGGAGATAGATAAAATTTGAGTGATTTGATGAGTTCCATAGAATGATAAACAAATTTGAAAAAGATAAAATTAATGGATGGTGTCCTAGCGATTCATTTCAAGAACATTCTTGAATTTAGGAAGAATATCAAATTTCCTATATGTAGATGGTATCTATTTGATTATTTATTTAACAAGTTTTTTGTGCCTAGCATAATGGATAATCATTATAGGTTTCACCTTGTCAATGTAGTTATCCTTAATTTATTCCTTTGTGAATATTTGTTGGGTCTCATATGTAAGAAATACTATCATAAGACCCATGAAGTTAAATATTTAAAGAGGGTAGAGTTACTTACAAATACAAATAAATTAACAAGTTTTATTTGACCTAACTCCATGTTTCACTAAAACTAATTCCTTATGAGCTTGCCACTAAATATGGTTGAGACATAATAGTCCTAGGGTGATTTACTTTTGGAGGAATATAATCAAGTCCAATGTACAGTAAATAGTGTTGAAGACTTGCTCAAGAAATGAACTATAGCCCTTTGAAATTTACAAATTTGAGGGATATTTCAATTCAAATTATTACATATTATGCTAGGTCCTAGAAATGTAGTGTAATTAATAAATATGCATATGTCTATGACGCTTGTTTTGAATGTTCATTTTTTTTAATGTAAATAGGCTATTTGAGTATTTGGACCATGGATCATACAGGGAATATACAAATATATTATTAATTTTAAAATCACTTACCCTCCCTATATCTCCATATGGTATATCACCCTTTTTCACACTTTCTTGGAAGCCTTCTCTAGTTAATGGACAAAGTAGGTAGGAAATTAATGGGTTCTATACTTCATCTATGTTAAAGATGTAGTGTTTGTTTGAATGAACCCTTTGTGGCTATATATACATTTCTCATCTAGAAATTGTAGAAATTTTTAGTATTTCTTTATTACCCTTATGTTGAATATATTACGATTTTTGTAGAAGAAGTCTGTCTAATTAAGTAATGAATTTACTTAGTACCCATATTTCTTCTTTTTGGGAAAAGGTTGATGATAATATAGGATACAATATGTATCACTATTGAAGAATTGTAATCAAAATTTATGTTTCTCCTATGGTTCCTCATTACTTGTTTCTTTATAACCAACTAATAGTTATAGTAATCATATGGTACATGTATGAGGTGGATAAATTTCATTCTAAGTAGCATTAGAAAGATAGTTACAACATTACCAATTTGAAGCTGAGAACATCACTATATTATTAAGGGAGTCTTATGATCTTGTGGCTGGAATGGTGAAAGGTTATGGACTAAAATTGTATAAGAAAATATATTAAAATCCCAAGAATATTATTCATAGAGTGTTCACTAAAATATTGGAAGGTCTTTTAATAAGAATAAATAATTTGAAGGGGATTATTTGTGAAGGAAATCCATAAAAAACTGAGAGAGATGGTAGGATGGACAATATGGATAGGATGGTAGGAGCTGAGTTGATGTGGAAGTTGAATGATTTAGGGTATAAATGATGTTTCAATGATATCAAAGACACAATGAAGATATAATAGATTCTATAACTTTTAAGGTTGGGAAACACACACATAATAAACATGTATTTTTTCCATCCCATTGACGGTAGGAAGAATGTGATAATTAGGCATAGTAGCTTATGGATATTTTTGGAGACAATTTCATGGAAGATGTAAGGAAAAAAAAATGTTTATAATTCTTCTCTAATAAATCTCTATGGTAGCTAACTACCAATTAAAAGTGTAGAATTTTTGTGTGAAAAATGGAGATGAAACTCAAATAGCTAACTATCAATTGGCCAAAATATCTAGCTATACTATTGAGGACCAATTTATCATAAATGAGGCACTCAAGATAGTTGTCATATTTGTAGTATGTCACTAAAAAAAATGAAAAAGTGTAGGGGACCATGACGCAAAGCTTGAACATATTAAATCTTGGTCCCCACAAAATGATTTGAAGCTTTAGGCAAAGCATATGGCCATGAATATTTTATAAAGGGAAAACACACCAGGGAACAATTATAGCTTGCTAATGTGATTGAATAGAACCCATTCAATGGTCTTGATTAAATTATTATTGTAAGAGAACTAAAGCTCTAAAGGCGAGCAAAGAATTTGACAATGTATGATTTTAATGTCAACATTATTATGAAGGAAAAGGTTTCCACATTGTTTTGTTAGAATTCTATCAACTCTTGTTCATGATTCAAATTGTCTTGGCTTCATTAATATTTGGAATCAAATTAACTATGTGTGCTAAGCACATTACTAAAACCTTTGAACAAGATGAAATTTGCAATGGCCTGCTTCGTCGTGTTTTTCTTAATTTTCCTTTAAATTTTTACATTAAAAAAATTATATATTACATAAAAATTGGTAAACCCTAACATAATATTTGGAGTGACAAATATACATTATAATGTGTATTAAAGCTTTGGTCAGATCCAAACCATAACGTACGGCCTGTTGTAGCAGGCTCATCATATAAGTTGTGTATGTTTTACAAAGCGCGATTAAAATCTTACTAATTTATAATCCTTTCAAGTATTATGGATAGGCCCTTTCTTAGTTTTCTCAAACACGTAACTTTTTGTGACACCATAGCAAAAGTCTGTTGAAATTTTTTATGTACCTTTCGTGAATCATATTTAAGATTTGATTAAACTGAATATGTATATTCTTCAATACAAATGAAATTATATCCACTCAAGATAGATGAAAGCGATCTGGCCTTTAAAATGTGTCAGTGGTTAGTCAATGGCGATAGATGATATTTCTCCCTATCACCGCAGATCTGGATTGAAAAATACGTAAATGTATACTGGGTATCCATGGCAGAATATCTTAATTAGGTGATTGGATCCACAATAAGTGTATTCAACAGCAACTAGGATCTGGAATGTTGCCTTCACAGTTAGGACACGACGCTAACATCTCCACAATTTCAAGCAGATTATCAATGCCTGCATTTATATTCACTATTTTGTTGAGGATTGGTCGAGCAGAGACAGCGAGGGAAAACACAACGTTGAGCACAAGCAGCAGTGCCATAACTTTCAGGAGCATCGATCTCGACAATACTAATTGGCAGAATGAATGTTAACAAATGAAAAAACGTATTCGGTTTAGCGAGATAGAGAGCGAAGATCGAGAATGGTGATGGATAAACAAGGAAAATCGTATTTATAGAGACAGACGACGGCGTGTGAGTATGTTTGATCAAGTCAAAATTAAAATTTGTTCAACTAGGGTGATATTCAAAGTAAAAAATGGCGCGTGGAACTGCAACATTTCAAGAGGCGACAAAGGGACTTTGAATATCAACATTGACTTATTCATATTGCACGTCAATTGTCTTCGCTTTCTATCAAGCATGAAAGCACCTTTAACACCAATATCACCAATTTCAATTTTGACCTATTCAAACATTTGCACTCCATCGTCCATCTCTATAAATACGATTTACCTGGTTTATACATCACCATTCTCGATCTTCGCTCTCTATCTCTTAAAAAATTCACTCGGCTCTTCTTTCTTCATTTGTAAACCAATACGTACGTTTCTTTGCTTGATATTCATTCTGGCAATTAGTATGGACAGATCGATTCATCTGAAAGTTATGGCAGTGCTGCTCATGCTCAACGCTATGGTTTTCCTCGCTGTCTCTGCTCGACCAATCCTGACGGAAAAAGTGAATACAAATGCAAGCGTGAACAACAATGATTCAATTGATAATCTGGTTGAAATTGTGGAGATGTTAGCATCTGGTTCTAACTGTTCAGGCAACATCAAAGATCCTAATTGCCGCAAAAGATAAAACAATGATGCATAGAGTTACTGTGAATCCAACGCACATAACTAAGATTTTTCGCCACGGAAATCCGCGAGAGCTTTACATTATTTGGGTATTTTGTGGTCCATGGTGACAAGGAGAAAGAGAAATATAATTAAATCCCTTGGACACTACTCGCTGACACATTTTAAAACCAGAACGCTTTCATCCATCTGGATTGCGTAATATGTAATTATTTTTCTGTATTCAAGAATATACATATTCAGCCCAATCAAATCTTAAATATCAAATTTGTTTCATTAAATATTCGTTTTCTAATTGTTCATTGTTTTCCACATTGAAGTTGGTGTGGTGGTAGCTCTAGTTTGTCGCAGAAATAACGTTTTCCTTTCTATTTCCCAATTATCATTGATCTTTTAGTGGTAAACTATCAAACTTATATTGAGTCAAGTTTCCCTATTCCTCTTTGGATATCCCAATTACTTATACAAATTATACATATTACTTATTTATACCGTTAATTTAAGTAGCATAGGTCAACTTCTTGTGATATGATTAGTCAAGCAAGGAACCAAGCTCTCCTCCTCAATTGTCATTATTTTTAGTGAAAATTATTAGTAACAAAAAATGATACGTAGCATTATCTCAAAGGCATCATGCAAACCCTTCACATCTATCTGTGCTACATAATGTTAATTCACTACTCACCAAATGTGATATGGTCATACTTTTTCCCTAAACAAAATCAACAACAATCAAAAGTAATGGAATTTTAAACAAGTTAAACACTTATAAAATTAAAAAATGAAGCCATTAATGCAATGATTTCAAGAAAATAAAGCTATTTAGTACTATTATTATAGCGAGAAGAATAAATGGATTTTATCTCTCTGTTTAGAACAGATTTCCTTCTAAGGTGAAAATTTTGCAACTAATTTTCCTAAGGTATTTTGTCAAGTTCAATTAGAGGATATAAAATATTGGAGGTGCGTTTTATGTAGTGCAACTTTCTTGGTACTTGAACTTGACACAAAATAAAAGGATGTTTATGTGCAGTCAAGTATGTCAAGTAGTGCAACTTTCTTGGCACTTGAATTTGGTAATTTTTCTAAAGCCAACAAAGTATTTGTGCTTCTTATCTAACTATGAATTTTAGTTCCTTGAATTTTCTTTTAGTTTTGATAGAATCAAGAAAATGCTAACTCAATCATATAATATCTAATATTTTGAAGGATAAAGTGCCATGGCTTATCTAACCAATTCGCTAGAATGTTGGAGAAGTTTGAAAAACATATATTGAATGGTGTCCTAGCCAAAAGTAGGAATAATATTGAATTTGCTACAAGTAATTTTGGTCTATTGGATTATTTCATTAAAAAATTGCTTGAGACTAGCCTAATGAATAAAAATTATATGTTTGGCCTTGCCAAAGTTATTATTTTTAATTGCTTCTTTTTTTAAAACTTTTTGGTTTTCATATGTAAGAAATATTATGTTACTTGACCTAAGAAGTTAATTATTAAAAGGAGAAACTATTGTTTACAACTGAAAGTAAGTTAAAATTTCTTTTCTCTTGAATCCCAATATCCTTGAAGTTTTTAAACTTTCTCAGCTTACCGCTAAATATTATTTAGACAAGAATAGTGATAGGTTCAAGTAGTTCTTAAGGTATATAATCAATTCTAACATGAAATAAAAGGTG
Organism: Cryptomeria japonica; assembly: GCF_030272615.1. Lineage (NCBI taxonomy): Eukaryota > Viridiplantae > Streptophyta > Pinopsida > Cupressales > Cupressaceae > Cryptomeria > Cryptomeria japonica. Next base: position 371,030 of record NW_026728925.1, read on the forward strand.
TTGGATTTTGTTTGAAGAAATAAATTAGAGCCCTTTGAAATTAAGCAATTTGATGGATATTTTAGATTATTTTTCTAGGTACTAGGAATGTACTATAAGAAGCAAATATGCATATGTCTAATGCGCCTTCTTGTAAATATCCAAAAAATTATGTAAATAGAATATTTAATTATGAGGCAGGGGTTGTAGCGGGATTCCATAAATCTATTATAAATTTTAAAATAGCTTACCCTCCTTGTACTTTCATATAGTATCCACTCTTGCACACTTTATTGCAAGCCTTCTCTTTTGAATGGACTAAGTAGTTAGGAAAGAAACTAGTTTTATACTTCATTTGTGTTAGACATGTTTTTATTGTCTAATTAAAAACAATGCAATTGGATATACATTTGTCTTGTAGAAGTTATAGATTTTTTATTATTTCTTTACTATCCTTATCCTTAATATACTAGGATTTATATAGCATAAGAATATCTAATTAAGTAATAAATTTTCTTAGTCCCCCTATTTATCTTTTTGGGTGAAATATTGATAAAATGAAGGATACAATATGTATCATGATTGAAGAACTATAACCATAATTATGGCTATCCTATAGTTCATCATTACTCGTCTACTTTTATGCCTAACCAAGTGATATCTCTAGTAATCATATGGTACATGTATGAGGTGGATAATATTTTATTTTAAGTAGCATTAGAAAGATGGTTCCTATTAGAGTAAAAGGTTTTATTTACTAAATTAATTTAATCATATTGATTAATTAACTAAGTCACCTTTTCCTTTTTTCACTTAAGCTAAATTTAGGAAGCTTTTTGGGGAATTTAATAATTATTTTATTTCATGCATTCATCCCTTAGGGTTTGCTTTAGGGTTTTGATCTCCTTTATTAAACAATTGATCTCATTGTAATTATTCATTCTGGCAAGTTAATTCATTTGTGATTCTTCTTGCAATTGTCTCCAATTATTCTTGCACTCTCTTGTTTGTAGGATTTTCTCTTGTACGTGGCAGGTATTTGCATGCAGGCGATTATTGGGCATTGTGGAATTCATCAATCATGAATTCTATCATGGTATCAGAAGTCCAGACCTGATGCACCTCATTCATCAAATTTGATATTTTCCTTATGAATATTTTTTGTTTGCATCTTGGGTCAATTTGAATCTCAAAATAAGATCTCTGAGGATTTGAAAATTCACCTTTTTTTGTGATCAAGGGGGGCGCCTATTGTTTTGGACCACCACCACCAGTGGTTAGAGACCTCCTCCCCTCCCCGACTGCCCTCCACCACCTCATGCCATCAACGGACCACCACCGCGCCACCAGTTTCATTGTTAGAAGCCTTTTTGAGCCTATTGGGATTTTTTTGTGATATTGGGAGCAAACAGAGGCGTTCTTCGATAAACCATATATTGAAGTAGAATTTATTTTAGATTTCATTTCTGGTTTGACCTTTTCTATTTTAGAATTGATGTAAACTTTTGTTTTAACCGTTATCTCGTCATACTAACTGCCAAAACGAACCTGAAGCAAAGATGCGTGATAAAGAGAGTATATTGTATTTATAAACAGAGTGCAAGCGTTTGTATAGGTCAAGAGTGATATTCGGTGAAAAAGGGTGAGATTCAAAGTAAAACAATGGAGCGTTGAATTGCAGCATTTTAAGAGGCTCGAGCTCAAAAGATGCTTTTATTTTTCTTGAACCAAACAATACAGTAGAAGTTCAATGCATTTTTGGTTTCACCATTTTTCTTTTCATACAACCCTTTATAATTTATAAAAACGTTTTTCAATAAATTTTTAAATTTTAACCAATATTGAAATGGTCAAGCAAAGAAAAAAAATGTTGAATAGCAGCAATGAGTATGCTGATCTTGAATGCTATTCATTATTGAAAAAGTGTCTTTGATGACAAAGTGGACGTTATGATAAGTACAATAATTGAAAGGATACAATTTTAAAGGAAAAATCTTCAGAATCCTATCATCTAAAGTATCATAAATTGATGGAACCTCAAACCGTACATTTTAAAATCTCTCCCAATGGGATGTTTCTTTTGAAATATTTTTTTTGTGTGCAAGGGTGAGCTAGTCATAGTTCTAGTCTTTTCATGACCCCTTTTCTCCCAAGTACAATAGTTTGGAGTTGAGATGCACTTTCTATTATTCCACTTTGGTTTTTTGTTCTTCCAATCATGGATCTTTAATTTACATCTTTATGTCTCTTTTACCATTTATTAATAGGTAACATTACTTTTTAGCTATATACCATCATTTCATCCTTTCTAGTTGTCCTTTCCTTTATTGATGTTTTGTTATTAGCCTTAATAGCTTAATAATCTTTGATGAGTGACCACTTTAATGAATTGTCAAAATTTATTTGTATCCCTTTGTTGTTATTGCATCTATATTCTTTTTTGTTTTCTATGAAGGAAGGTATAGTTAGAACCATTATGGTCCTTGTATCAAGTGTGCATGTTATAATATGATAGATGATAACTTTCATTTTCTTTATATGTCAATCTAACATCAACAAGAGCATCGCTTATCATAGAATCTACCCACCTATGTGGTACAGTTGAAAGAACTAACATTTGGCTTGTTGCCAATAGAAATTTTCTATTTGTCTACATGTGTTCAATCCCTTTGTGAGATGTAAGAGGATCATTTGATAATAATATGTCATGTTTCTCTAAAGACTTAAACGAGAGTTTTTGTTTGAGATATCTCATTCTTTGTTGCTTGTGGCCTATGAATTTTTTATGTTGAGGCGTCCCCCTCCTCTTGTATTATGAGATTTTCCTTGTACCGACAAGTATATATTGATGTGTGATAAGATTCGACATATTTCCCACATCACTTCAACATATACTTGTTGCAGGTAGCATGTGCCAACTTCTTGTGATATGAGTGCTCCATACATACAACCAACCTCTCCTCCCCAATTGTCAATATTCTTAGTGACAAATAGCTGAAATGTGGCATTCTCTTCAATACATCACATAGGCTCTTGAAATCTATATGTGCTAGATAATTTTAATTCACCACTTAGCAATATGTGATATGGTAATAATTATTTTCTCAAAGAAAATAAACAACAATCATGTAATGAAATTTTTAACAGGTTAAACACTTCGAAAAATTAAAAATTAAACCATTAATGCAATACATTAGAACATGGGAATATGTTTGCCATTATTAGAGTGGGAAGAATAAATGGGGTGGTATAGCTCTCCATTGACTAATTTTCCTAAGGTACTGTGTCAACTTCAAAATAATGTTTGTATAGTTTTTCAATTCTATTTTATTTAGTGCAGCATTTCTAGTCTTTAAATTTGATGCAAAATGAAAGGGTTTCCATGTGCATTCAAGTATGTCCTTAACTTCTCCTTTCAATATTAAAAAAAATATATTTTATCTATTTGAGAAAATTTCTTAAGAGGAAGATAAAAAAAAAAATTGTGCTCGTTATCAAACTATGATTTTTTGTTCCTTGGGAGATAGATAAAATTTGAGTGATTTGATGAGTTCCATAGAATGATAAACAAATTTGAAAAAGATAAAATTAATGGATGGTGTCCTAGCGATTCATTTCAAGAACATTCTTGAATTTAGGAAGAATATCAAATTTCCTATATGTAGATGGTATCTATTTGATTATTTATTTAACAAGTTTTTTGTGCCTAGCATAATGGATAATCATTATAGGTTTCACCTTGTCAATGTAGTTATCCTTAATTTATTCCTTTGTGAATATTTGTTGGGTCTCATATGTAAGAAATACTATCATAAGACCCATGAAGTTAAATATTTAAAGAGGGTAGAGTTACTTACAAATACAAATAAATTAACAAGTTTTATTTGACCTAACTCCATGTTTCACTAAAACTAATTCCTTATGAGCTTGCCACTAAATATGGTTGAGACATAATAGTCCTAGGGTGATTTACTTTTGGAGGCATATAATCAAGTCCAATGTACAGTAAATAGTGTTGAAGACTTGCTCAAGAAATGAACTATAGCCCTTTGAAATTTACAAATTTGAGGGATATTTCAATTCAAATTATTACATATTATGCTAGGTCCTAGAAATGTAGTGTAATTAATAAATATGCATATGTCTATGACGCTTGTTTTGAATGTTCATTTTTTTTAATGTAAATAGGCTATTTGAGTATTTGGACCATGGATCATACAGGGAATATACAAATATATTATTAATTTTAAAATCACTTACCCTCCCTATATCTCCATATGGTATATCACCCTTTTTCACACTTTCTTGGAAGCCTTCTCTAGTTAATGGACAAAGTAGGTAGGAAATTAATGGGTTCTATACTTCATCTATGTTAAAGATGTAGTGTTTGTTTGAATGAACCCTTTGTGGCTATATATACATTTCTCATCTAGAAATTGTAGAAATTTTTAGTATTTCTTTATTACCCTTATGTTGAATATATTACGATTTTTGTAGAAGAAGTCTGTCTAATTAAGTAATGAATTTACTTAGTACCCATATTTCTTCTTTTTGGGAAAAGGTTGATGATAATATAGGATACAATATGTATCACTATTGAAGAATTGTAATCAAAATTTATGTTTCTCCTATGGTTCCTCATTACTTGTTTATTTATAACCAACTAATAGTTATAGTAATCATATGGTACATGTATGAGGTGGATAAATTTCATTCTAAGTAGCATTAGAAAGATAGTTACAACATTACCAATTTGAAGCTGAGAACATCACTATATTATTAAGGGAGTCTTATGATCTTGTGGCTGGAATGGTGAAAGGTTATGGACTAAAATTGTATAAGAAAATATATTAAAATCCCAAGAATATTATTCATAGAGTGTTCACTAAAATATTGGAAGGTCTTTTAATAAGAATAAATAATTTGAAGGGGATTATTTGTGAAGGAAATCCATAAAAAACTGAGAGAGATGGTAGGATGGACAATATGGATAGGATGGTAGGAGCTGAGTTGATGTGGAAGTTGAATGATTTAGGGTATAAATGATGTTTCAATGATATCAAAGACACAATGAAGATATAATAGATTCTATAACTTTTAAGTTTGGGAAACACACACATAATAAACATGTATTTTTTCCATCCCATTGACGGTAGGAAGAATGTGATAATTAGGCATAGTAGCTTATGGATATTTTTGGAGACAATTTCATGGAAGATGTAAGGAAAAAAAAATGTTTATAATTCTTCTCTAATAAATCTCTATGGTAGCTAACTACCAATTAAAAGTGTAGAATTTTTGTGTGAAAAATGGAGATGAAACTCAAATAGCTAACTATCAATTGGCCAAAATATCTAGCTATACTATTGAGGACCAATTTATCATAAATGAGGCACTCAAGATAGTTGTCATATTTGTAGTATGTCACTAAAAAAAATGAAAAAGTGTAGGGGACCATGACGCAAAGCTTGAACATATTAAATCTTGGTCCCCACAAAATGATTTGAAGCTTTAGGCAAAGCATATGGCCATGAATATTTTATAAAGGGAAAACACACCAGGGAACAATTATAGCTTGCTAATGTGATTGAATAGAACCCATTCAATGGTCTTGATTAAATTATTATTGTAAGAGAACTAAAGCTCTAAAGGCGAGCAAAGAACTTGACAATGTATGATTTTAATGTCAACATTATTATGAAGGAAAAGGTTTCCACATTGTTTTGTTAGAATTCTATCAACTCTTGTTCATGATTCAAATTGTCTTGGCTTCATTAATATTTGGAATCAAATTAACTATGTGTGCTAAGCACATTACTAAAACCTTTGAACAAGATGAAATTTGCAATGGCCTGCTTCGTCGTGTTTTTCTTAATTTTCCTTTAAATTTTTACATTAAAAAAATTATATATTACATAAAAATTGGTAAACCCTAACATAATATTTGGAGTGACAAATATACATTATAATGTGTATTAAAGCTTTGGTCAGATCCAAACCATAACGTACGGCCTGTTGTAGCAGGCTCATCATATAAGTTGTGTATGTTTTACAAAGCGCGATTAAAATCTTACTAATTTATAATCCTTTCAAGTATTATGGATAGGCCCTTTCTTAGTTTTCTCAAACACGTAACTTTTTGTGACACCATAGCAAAAGTCTGTTGAAATTTTTTATGTACCTTTCGTGAATCATATTTAAGATTTGATTAAACTGAATATGTATATTCTTCAATACAAATGAAATTATATCCACTCAAGATAGATGAAAGCGATCTGGCCTTTAAAATGTGTCAGTGGTTAGTCAATGGCGATAGATGATATTTCTCCCTATCACCGCAGATCTGGATTGAAAAATACGTAAATGTATACTGGGTATCCATGGCAGAATATCTTAATTAGGTGATTGGATCCACAATAAGTGTATTCAACAGCAACTAGGATCTGGAATGTTGCCTTCACAGTTAGGACACGACGCTAACATCTCCACAATTTCAAGCAGATTATCAATGCCTGCATTTGTATTCACTATTTTGTTGAGGATTGGTCGAGCAGAGACAGCGAGGGAAAACACAACGTTGAGCACAAGCAGCAGTGCCATAACTTTCAGGAGCATCGATCTCGACAATACTAATTGGCAGAATGAATGTTAACAAATGAAAAAACGTATTCGGTTTAGCGAGATAGAGAGCGAAGATCGAGAATGGTGATGGATAAACAAGGAAAATCGTATTTATAGAGACAGACGACGGCGTGTGAGTATGTTTGATCAAGTCAAAATTAAAATTTGTTCAACTAGGGTGATATTCAAAGTAAAAAATGGCGCGTGGAACTGCAACATTTCAAGAGGCGACAAAGGGACTTTGAATATCAACATTGACTTATTCATATTGCACGTCAATTGTCTTCGCTTTCTATCAAGCATGAAAGCACCTTTAACACCAATATCACCAATTTCAATTTTGACCTATTCAAACATTTGCACTCCATCGTCCATCTCTATAAATACGATTTACCTGGTTTATACATCACCATTCTCGATCTTCGCTCTCTATCTCTTAAAAAATTCACTCGGCTCTTCTTTCTTCATTTGTAAACCAATACGTACGTTTCTTTGCTTGATATTCATTCTGGCAATTAGTATGGAGAGATCGATTCATCTGAAAGTTATGGCAGTGCTGCTCATGCTCAACGCTATGGTTTTCCTCGCTGTCTCTGCTCGACCAATCCTGACGGAAAAAGTGAATACAAATGCAAGCGTGAACAACAATGATTCAATTGATAATCTGGTTGAAATTGTGGAGATGTTAGCATCTGGTTCTAACTGTTCAGGCAACATCAAAGATCCTAATTGCCGCAAAAGATAAAACAATGACGCATAGAGTTACTGTGAATCCAACGCACATAACTAAGATTTTTCGCCACGGAAATCCGCGAGAGCTTTACATTATTTGGGTATTTTGTGGCCCATGGTGACAACGAGAAAGAGAAATATAATTAAATCCCTTGGACACTACTCGCTGACACATTTTAAAACCAGAACGCTTTCATCCATCTGGATTGCGTAATATGTAATTATTTTTCTGTATTCAAGAATATACATATTCAGCCCAATCAAATCTTAAATATCAAATTTGTTTCATTAAATATTCGTTTTCTAATTGTTCATTGTTTTCCACATTGAAGTTGGTGTGGTGGTAGCTCTAGTTTGTCGCAGAAATAACGTTTTCCTTTCTATTTCCCAATTATCATTGATCTTTTAGTGGTAAACTATCAAACTTATATTGAGTCAAGTTTCCCTATTCCTCTTTGGATATCCCAATTACTTATACAAATTATACATATTACTTATTTATACCGTTAATTTAAGTAGCATAGGTCAACTTCTTGTGATATGATTAGTCAAGCAAGGAACCAAGCTCTCCTCCTCAATTGTCATTATTTTTAGTGAAAATTATTAGTAACAAAAAATGATACGTAGCATTATCTCAAAGGCATCATGCAAACCCTTCACATCTATCTGTGCTACATAATGTTAATTCACTACTCACCAAATGTGATATGGTCATACTTTTTCCCTAAACAAAATCAACAACAATCAAAAGTAATGGAATTTTAAACAAGTTAAACACTTATAAAATTAAAAAATGAAGCCATTAATGCAATGATTTCAAGAAAATAAAGCTATTTAGTACTATTATTATAGCGAGAAGAATAAATGGATTTTATCTCTCTGTTTAGAACAGATTTCCTTCTAAGGTGAAAATTTTGCAACTAATTTTCCTAAGGTATTTTGTCAAGTTCAATTAGAGGATATAAAATATTGGAGGTGCGTTTTATGTAGTGCAACTTTCTTGGTACTTGAACTTGACACAAAATAAAAGGATGTTTATGTGCAGTCAAGTATGTCAAGTAGTGCAACTTTCTTGGCACTTGAATTTGGTAATTTTTCTAAAGCCAACAAAGTATTTGTGCTTCTTATCTAACTATGAATTTTAGTTCCTTGAATTTTCTTTTAGTTTTGATAGAATCAAGAAAATGCTAACTCAATCATATAATATCTAATATTTTGAAGGATAAAGTGCCATGGCTTATCTAACCAATTCGCTAGAATGTTGGAGAAGTTTGAAAAACATATATTGAATGGTGTCCTAGCCAAAAGTAGGAATAATATTGAATTTGCTACAAGTAATTTTGGTCTATTGGATTATTTCATTAAAAAATTGCTTGAGACTAGCCTAATGAATAAAAATTATATGTTTGGCCTTGCCAAAGTTATTATTTTTAATTGCTTCTTTTTTTAAAACTTTTTGGTTTTCATATGTAAGAAATATTATGTTACTTGACCTAAGAAGTTAATTATTAAAAGGAGAAACTATTGTTTACAACTGAAAGTAAGTTAAAATTTCTTTTCTCTTGAATCCCAATATCCTTGAAGTTTTTAAACTTTCTCAGCTTACCGCTAAATATTATTTAGACAAGAATAGTGATAGGTTCAAGTAGTTCTTAAGGTATATAATCAATTCTAACATGAAATAAAAGGTGTTGGATTTTGTTTGAAGAAATAAATTAGAGCCCTTTGAAATTAAGCAATTTGATGGATATTTTAGATTATTTTTCTAGGTACTAGGAATGTACTATAAGAAGCAAATATGCATATGTCTAATGCGCCTTCTTGTAAATATCCAAAAAATTATGTAAATAGAATATTTAATTATGAGGCAGGGGTTGTAGCGGGATTCCATAAATCTATTATAAATTTTAAAATAGCTTACCCTCCTTGTACTTTCATATAGTATCCACTCTTGCACACTTTATTGCAAGCCTTCTCTTTTGAATGGACTAAGTAGTTAGGAAAGAAACTAGTTTTATACTTCATTTGTGTTAGACATGTTTTTATTGTCTAATTAAAAACAATGCAATTGGATATACATTTGTCTTGTAGAAGTTATAGATTTTTTATTATTTCTTTACTATCCTTATCCTTAATATACTAGGATTTATATAGCATAAGAATATCTAATTAAGTAATAAATTTTCTTAGTCCCCCTATTTATCTTTTTGGGTGAAATATTGATAAAATGAAGGATACAATATGTATCATGATTGAAGAACTATAACCATAATTATGGCTATCCTATAGTTCATCATTACTCGTCTACTTTTATGCCTAACCAAGTGATATCTCTAGTAATCATATGGTACATGTATGAGGTGGATAATATTTTATTTTAAGTAGCATTAGAAAGATGGTTCCTATTAGAGTAAAAGGTTTTATTTACTAAATTAATTTAATCATATTGATTAATTAACTAAGTCACCTTTTCCTTTTTTCACTTAAGCTAAATTTAGGAAGCTTTTTGGGGAATTTAATAATTATTTTATTTCATGCATTCATCCCTTAGGGTTTGCTTTAGGGTTTTGATCTCCTTTATTAAACAATTGATCTCATTGTAATTATTCATTCTGGCAAGTTAATTCATTTGTGATTCTTCTTGCAATTGTCTCCAATTATTCTTGCACTCTCTTGTTTGTAGGATTTTCTCTTGTACGTGGCAGGTATTTGCATGCAGGCGATTATTGGGCATTGTGGAATTCATCAATCATGAATTCTATCATGGTATCAGAAGTCCAGACCTGATGCACCTCATTCATCAAATTTGATATTTTCCTTATGAATATTTTTTGTTTGCATCTTGGGTCAATTTGAATCTCAAAATAAGATCTCTGAGGATTTGAAAATTCACCTTTTTTTGTGATCAAGGGGGGCGCCTATTGTTTTGGACCACCACCACCAGTGGTTAGAGACCTCCTCCTCTCCCCGACTGCCCTCCACCACCTCATGCCATCAACGGACCACCACCGCGCCACCAGTTTCATTGTTAGAAGCCTTTTTGAGCCTATTGGGATTTTTTTGTGATATTGGGAGCAAACAGAGGCGTTCTTCGATAAACCATATATTGAAGTAGAATTTATTTTAGATTTCATTTCTGGTTTGACCTTTTCTATTTTAGAATTGATGTAAACTTTTGTTTTAACCGTTATCTCGTCATACTAACTGCCAAAACGAACCTGAAGCAAAGATGCGTGATAAAGAGAGTATATTGTATTTATAAACAGAGTGCAAGCGTTTGTATAGGTCAAGAGTGATATTCGGTGAAAAAGGGTGAGATTCAAAGTAAAACAATGGAGCGTTGAATTGCAGCATTTTAAGAGGCTCGAGCTCAAAAGATGCTTTTATTTTTCTTGAACCAAACAATACAGTAGAAGTTCAATGCATTTTTGGTTTCACCATTTTTCTTTTCATACAACCCTTTATAATTTATAAAAACGTTTTTCAATAAATTTTTAAATTTTAACCAAAATTGAAATGGTCAAGCAAAGAAAAAAAATGTTGAATAGCAGCAATGAGTATGCTGATCTTGAATGCTATTCATTATTGAAAAAGTGTCTTTGATGACAAAGTGGACGTTATGATAAGTACAATAATTGAAAGGATACAATTTTAAAGGAAAAATCTTCAGAATCCTATCATCTAAAGTATCATAAATTGATGGAACCTCAAACCGTACATTTTAAAATCTCTCCCAATGGGATGTTTCTTTTGAAATATTTTTTTTGTGTGCAAGGGTGAGCTAGTCATAGTTCTAGTCTTTTCATGACCCCTTTTCTCCCAAGTACAATAGTTTGGAGTTGAGATGCACTTTCTATTATTCCACTTTGGTTTTTTGTTCTTCCAATCATGGATCTTTAATTTACATCTTTATGTCTCTTTTACCATTTATTAATAGGTAACATTACCTTTTAGCTATATACCATCATTTCATCCTTTCTAGTTGTCCTTTCCTTTATTGATGTTTTGTTATTAGCCTTAATAGCTTAATAATCTTTGATGAGTGACCACTTTAATGAATTGTCAAAATTTATTTGTATCCCTTTGTTGTTATTGCATCTATATTCTTTTTTGTTTTCTATGAAGGAAGGTATAGTTAGAACCATTATGGTCCTTGTATCAAGTGTGCATGTTATAATATGATAGATGATAACTTTCATTTTCTTTATATGTCAATCTAACATCAACAAGAGCATCGCTTATCATAGAATCTACCCACCTATGTGGTACAGTTGAAAGAACTAACATTTGGCTTGTTGCCAATAGAAATTTTCTATTTGTCTACATGTGTTCAATCCCTTTGTGAGATGTAAGAGGATCATTTGATAATAATATGTCATGTTTCTCTAAAGACTTAAACGGGAGTTTTTGTTTGAGATATCTCATTCTTTGTTGCTTGTGGCCTATGAATTTTTTATGTTGAGGCGTCCCCCTCCTCTTGTATTATGAGATTTTCCTTGTACCGACAAGTATATATTGATGTGTGATAAGATTCAACATATTTCCCACATCACTTCAACATATACTTGTTGCAGGTAGCATGTGCCAACTTCTTGTGATATGAGTGCTCCATACATACAACCAACCTCTCCTCCCCAATTGTCAATATTCTTAGTGACAAATAGCTGAAATGTGGCATTCTCTTCAATACATCACATAGGCTCTTGAAATCTATATGTGCTAGATAATTTTAATTCACCACTTAGCAATATGTGATATGGTAATAATTATTTTCTCAAAGAAAATAAACAACAATCATGTAATGAAATTTTTAACAGGTTAAACACTTCGAAAAATTAAAAATTAAACCATTAATGCAATACATTAGAACATGGGAATATGTTTGCCATTATTAGAGTGGGAAGAATAAATGGGGTGGTATAGCTCTCCATTGACTAATTTTCCTAAGGTACTGTGTCAACTTCAAAATAATGTTTGTATAGTTTTTCAATTCTATTTTATTTAGTGCAGCATTTCTAGTCTTTAAATTTGATGCAAAATGAAAGGGTTTCCATGTGCATTCAAGTATGTCCTTAACTTCTCCTTTCAATATTAAAAAAAATATATTTTATCTATTTGAGAAAATTTCTTAAGAGGAAGATAAAAAAAAAAATTGTGCTCGTTATCAAACTATGATTTTTTGTTCCTTGGGAGATAGATAAAATTTGAGTGATTTGATGAGTTCCATAGAATGATAAACAAATTTGAAAAAGATAAAATTAATGGATGGTGTCCTAGCGATTCATTTCAAGAACATTCTTGAATTTAGGAAGAATATCAAATTTCCTATATGTAGATGGTATCTATTTGATTATTTATTTAACAAGTTTTTTGTGCCTAGCATAATGGATAATCATTATAGGTTTCACCTTGTCAATGTAGTTATCCTTAATTTATTCCTTTGTGAATATTTGTTGGGTCTCATATGTAAGAAATACTATCATAAGACCCATGAAGTTAAATATTTAAAGAGGGTAGAGTTACTTACAAATACAAATAAATTAACAAGTTTTATTTGACCTAACTCCATGTTTCACTAAAACTAATTCCTTATGAGCTTGCCACTAAATATGGTTGAGACATAATAGTCCTAGGGTGATTTACTTTTGGAGGCATATAATCAAGTCCAATGTACAGTAAATAGTGTTGAAGACTTGCTCAAGAAATGAACTATAGCCCTTTGAAATTTACAAATTTGAGGGATATTTCAATTCAAATTATTACATATTATGCTAGGTCCTAGAAATGTAGTGTAATTAATAAATATGCATATGTCTATGACGCTTGTTTTGAATGTTCATTTTTTTTAATGTAAATAGGCTATTTGAGTATTTGGACCATGGATCATACAGGGAATATACAAATATATTATTAATTTTAAAATCACTTACCCTCCCTATATCTCCATATGGTATATCACCCTTTTTCACACTTTCTTGGAAGCCTTCTCTAGTTAATGGACAAAGTAGGTAGGAAATTAATGGGTTCTATACTTCATCTATGTTAAAGATGTAGTGTTTGTTTGAATGAACCCTTTGTGGCTATATATACATTTCTCATCTAGAAATTGTAGAAATTTTTAGTATTTCTTTATTACCCTTATGTTGAATATATTACGATTTTTGTAGAAGAAGTCTGTCTAATTAAGTAATGAATTTACTTAGTACCCATATTTCTTCTTTTTGGGAAAAGGTTGATGATAATATAGGATACAATATGTATCACTATTGAAGAATTGTAATCAAAATTTATGTTTCTCCTATGGTTCCTCATTACTTGTTTATTTATAACCAACTAATAGTTATAGTAATCATATGGTACATGTATGAGGTGGATAAATTTCATTCTAAGTAGCATTAGAAAGATAGTTACAACATTACCAATTTGAAGCTGAGAACATCACTATATTATTAAGGGAGTCTTATGATCTTGTGGCTGGAATGGTGAAAGGTTATGGACTAAAATTGTATAAGAAAATATATTAAAATCCCAAGAATATTATTCATAGAGTGTTCACTAAAATATTGGAAGGTCTTTTAATAAGAATAAATAATTTGAAGGGGATTATTTGTGAAGGAAATCCATAAAAAACTGAGAGAGATGGTAGGATGGACAATATGGATAGGATGGTAGGAGCTGAGTTGATGTGGAAGTTGAATGATTTAGGGTATAAATGATGTTTCAATGATATCAAAGACACAATGAAGATATAATAGATTCTATAACTTTTAAGTTTGGGAAACACACACATAATAAACATGTATTTTTTCCATCCCATTGACGGTAGGAAGAATGTGATAATTAGGCATAGTAGCTTATGGATATTTTTGGAGACAATTTCATGGAAGATGTAAGGAAAAAAAAATGTTTATAATTCTTCTCTAATAAATCTCTATGGTAGCTAACTACCAATTAAAAGTGTAGAATTTTTGTGTGAAAAATGGAGATGAAACTCAAATAGCTAACTATCAATTGGCCAAAATATCTAGCTATACTATTGAGGACCAATTTATCATAAATGAGGCACTCAAGATAGTTGTCATATTTGTAGTATGTCACTAAAAAAAATGAAAAAGTGTAGGGGACCATGACGCAAAGCTTGAACATATTAAATCTTGGTCCCCACAAAATGATTTGAAGCTTTAGGCAAAGCATATGGCCATGAATATTTTATAAAGGGAAAACACACCAGGGAACAATTATAGCTTGCTAATGTGATTGAATAGAACCCATTCAATGGTCTTGATTAAATTATTATTGTAAGAGAACTAAAGCTCTAAAGGCGAGCAAAGAACTTGACAATGTATGATTTTAATGTCAACATTATTATGAAGGAAAAGGTTTCCACATTGTTTTGTTAGAATTCTATCAACTCTTGTTCATGATTCAAATTGTCTTGGCTTCATTAATATTTGGAATCAAATTAACTATGTGTGCTAAGCACATTACTAAAACCTTTGAACAAGATGAAATTTGCAATGGCCTGCTTCGTCGTGTTTTTCTTAATTTTCCTTTAAATTTTTACATTAAAAAAATTATATATTACATAAAAATTGGTAAACCCTAACATAATATTTGGAGTGACAAATATACATTATAATGTGTATTAAAGCTTTGGTCAGATCCAAACCATAACGTACGGCCTGTTGTAGCAGGCTCATCATATAAGTTGTGTATGTTTTACAAAGCGCGATTAAAATCTTACTAATTTATAATCCTTTCAAGTATTATGGATAGGCCCTTTCTTAGTTTTCTCAAACACGTAACTTTTTGTGACACCATAGCAAAAGTCTGTTGAAATTTTTTATGTACCTTTCGTGAATCATATTTAAGATTTGATTAAACTGAATATGTATATTCTTCAATACAAATGAAATTATATCCACTCAAGATAGATGAAAGCGATCTGGCCTTTAAAATGTGTCAGTGGTTAGTCAATGGCGATAGATGATATTTCTCCCTATCACCGCAGATCTGGATTGAAAAATACGTAAATGTATACTGGGTATCCATGGCAGAATATCTTAATTAGGTGATTGGATCCACAATAAGTGTATTCAACAGCAACTAGGATCTGGAATGTTGCCTTCACAGTTAGGACACGACGCTAACATCTCCACAATTTCAAGCAGATTATCAATGCCTGCATTTGTATTCACTATTTTGTTGAGGATTGGTCGAGCAGAGACAGCGAGGGAAAACACAACGTTGAGCACAAGCAGCAGTGCCATAACTTTCAGGAGCATCGATCTCGACAATACTAATTGGCAGAATGAATGTTAACAAATGAAAAAACGTATTCGGTTTAGCGAGATAGAGAGCGAAGATCGAGAATGGTGATGGATAAACAAGGAAAATCGTATTTATAGAGACAGACGACGGCGTGTGAGTATGTTTGATCAAGTCAAAATTAAAATTTGTTCAACTAGGGTGATATTCAAAGTAAAAAATGGCGCGTGGAACTGCAACATTTCAAGAGGCGACAAAGGGACTTTGAATATCAACATTGACTTATTCATATTGCACGTCAATTGTCTTCGCTTTCTATCAAGCATGAAAGCACCTTTAACACCAATATCACCAATTTCAATTTTGACCTATTCAAACATTTGCACTCCATCGTCCATCTCTATAAATACGATTTACCTGGTTTATACATCACCATTCTCGATCTTCGCTCTCTATCTCTTAAAAAATTCACTCGGCTCTTCTTTCTTCATTTGTAAACCAATACGTACGTTTCTTTGCTTGATATTCATTCTGGCAATTAGTATGGAGAGATCGATTCATCTGAAAGTTATGGCAGTGCTGCTCATGCTCAACGCTATGGTTTTCCTCGCTGTCTCTGCTCGACCAATCCTGACGGAAAAAGTGAATACAAATGCAAGCGTGAACAACAATGATTCAATTGATAATCTGGTTGAAATTGTGGAGATGTTAGCATCTGGTTCTAACTGTTCAGGCAACATCAAAGATCCTAATTGCCGCAAAAGATAAAACAATGACGCATAGAGTTACTGTGAATCCAACGCACATAACTAAGATTTTTCGCCACGGAAATCCGCGAGAGCTTTACATTATTTGGGTATTTTGTGGCCCATGGTGACAACGAGAAAGAGAAATATAATTAAATCCCTTGGACACTACTCGCTGACACATTTTAAAACCAGAACGCTTTCATCCATCTGGATTGCGTAATATGTAATTATTTTTCTGTATTCAAGAATATACATATTCAGCCCAATCAAATCTTAAATATCAAATTTGTTTCATTAAATATTCGTTTTCTAATTGTTCATTGTTTTCCACATTGAAGTTGGTGTGGTGGTAGCTCTAGTTTGTCGCAGAAATAACGTTTTCCTTTCTATTTCCCAATTATCATTGATCTTTTAGTGGTAAACTATCAAACTTATATTGAGTCAAGTTTCCCTATTCCTCTTTGGATATCCCAATTACTTATACAAATTATACATATTACTTATTTATACCGTTAATTTAAGTAGCATAGGTCAACTTCTTGTGATATGATTAGTCAAGCAAGGAACCAAGCTCTCCTCCTCAATTGTCATTATTTTTAGTGAAAATTATTAGTAACAAAAAATGATACGTAGCATTATCTCAAAGGCATCATGCAAACCCTTCACATCTATCTGTGCTACATAATGTTAATTCACTACTCACCAAATGTGATATGGTCATACTTTTTCCCTAAACAAAATCAACAACAATCAAAAGTAATGGAATTTTAAACAAGTTAAACACTTATAAAATTAAAAAATGAAGCCATTAATGCAATGATTTCAAGAAAATAAAGCTATTTAGTACTATTATTATAGCGAGAAGAATAAATGGATTTTATCTCTCTGTTTAGAACAGATTTCCTTCTAAGGTGAAAATTTTGCAACTAATTTTCCTAAGGTATTTTGTCAAGTTCAATTAGAGGATATAAAATATTGGAGGTGCGTTTTATGTAGTGCAACTTTCTTGGTACTTGAACTTGACACAAAATAAAAGGATGTTTATGTGCAGTCAAGTATGTCAAGTAGTGCAACTTTCTTGGCACTTGAATTTGGTAATTTTTCTAAAGCCAACAAAGTATTTGTGCTTCTTATCTAACTATGAATTTTAGTTCCTTGAATTTTCTTTTAGTTTTGATAGAATCAAGAAAATGCTAACTCAATCATATAATATCTAATATTTTGAAGGATAAAGTGCCATGGCTTATCTAACCAATTCGCTAGAATGTTGGAGAAGTTTGAAAAACATATATTGAATGGTGTCCTAGCCAAAAGTAGGAATAATATTGAATTTGCTACAAGTAATTTTGGTCTATTGGATTATTTCATTAAAAAATTGCTTGAGACTAGCCTAATGAATAAAAATTATATGTTTGGCCTTGCCAAAGTTATTATTTTTAATTGCTTCTTTTTTTAAAACTTTTTGGTTTTCATATGTAAGAAATATTATGTTACTTGACCTAAGAAGTTAATTATTAAAAGGAGAAACTATTGTTTACAACTGAAAGTAAGTTAAAATTTCTTTTCTCTTGAATCCCAATATCCTTGAAGTTTTTAAACTTTCTCAGCTTACCGCTAAATATTATTTAGACAAGAATAGTGATAGGTTCAAGTAGTTCTTAAGGTATATAATCAATTCTAACATGAAATAAAAGGTGTTGGATTTTGTTTGAAGAAATAAATTAGAGCCCTTTGAAATTAAGCAATTTGATGGATATTTTAGATTATTTTTCTAGGTACTAGGAATGTACTATAAGAAGCAAATATGCATATGTCTAATGCGCCTTCTTGTAAATATCCAAAAAATTATGTAAATAGAATATTTAATTATGAGGCAGGGGTTGTAGCGGGATTCCATAAATCTATTATAAATTTTAAAATAGCTTACCCTCCTTGTACTTTCATATAGTATCCACTCTTGCACACTTTATTGCAAGCCTTCTCTTTTGAATGGACTAAGTAGTTAGGAAAGAAACTAGTTTTATACTTCATTTGTGTTAGACATGTTTTTATTGTCTAATTAAAAACAATGCAATTGGATATACATTTGTCTTGTAGAAGTTATAGATTTTTTATTATTTCTTTACTATCCTTATCCTTAATATACTAGGATTTATATAGCATAAGAATATCTAATTAAGTAATAAATTTTCTTAGTCCCCCTATTTATCTTTTTGGGTGAAATATTGATAAAATGAAGGATACAATATGTATCATGATTGAAGAACTATAACCATAATTATGGCTATCCTATAGTTCATCATTACTCGTCTACTTTTATGCCTAACCAAGTGATATCTCTAGTAATCATATGGTACATGTATGAGGTGGATAATATTTTATTTTAAGTAGCATTAGAAAGATGGTTCCTATTAGAGTAAAAGGTTTTATTTACTAAATTAATTTAATCATATTGATTAATTAACTAAGTCACCTTTTCCTTTTTTCACTTAAGCTAAATTTAGGAAGCTTTTTGGGGAATTTAATAATTATTTTATTTCATGCATTCATCCCTTAGGGTTTGCTTTAGGGTTTTGATCTCCTTTATTAAACAATTGATCTCATTGTAATTATTCATTCTGGCAAGTTAATTCATTTGTGATTCTTCTTGCAATTGTCTCCAATTATTCTTGCACTCTCTTGTTTGTAGGATTTTCTCTTGTACGTGGCAGGTATTTGCATGCAGGCGATTATTGGGCATTGTGGAATTCATCAATCATGAATTCTATCATGGTATCAGAAGTCCAGACCTGATGCACCTCATTCATCAAATTTGATATTTTCCTTATGAATATTTTTTGTTTGCATCTTGGGTCAATTTGAATCTCAAAATAAGATCTCTGAGGATTTGAAAATTCACCTTTTTTTGTGATCAAGGGGGGCGCCTATTGTTTTGGACCACCACCACCAGTGGTTAGAGACCTCCTCCCCTCCCCGACTGCCCTCCACCACCTCATGCCATCAACGGACCACCACCGCGCCACCAGTTTCATTGTTAGAAGCCTTTTTGAGCCTATTGGGATTTTTTTGTGATATTGGGAGCAAACAGAGGCGTTCTTCGATAAACCATATATTGAAGTAGAATTTATTTTAGATTTCATTTCTGGTTTGACCTTTTCTATTTTAGAATTGATGTAAACTTTTGTTTTAACCGTTATCTCGTCATACTAACTGCCAAAACGAACCTGAAGCAAAGATGCGTGATAAAGAGAGTATATTGTATTTATAAACAGAGTGCAAGCGTTTGTATAGGTCAAGAGTGATATTCGGTGAAAAAGGGTGAGATTCAAAGTAAAACAATGGAGCGTTGAATTGCAGCATTTTAAGAGGCTCGAGCTCAAAAGATGCTTTTATTTTTCTTGAACCAAACAATACAGTAGAAGTTCAATGCATTTTTGGTTTCACCATTTTTCTTTTCATACAACCCTTTATAATTTATAAAAACGTTTTTCAATAAATTTTTAAATTTTAACCAAAATTGAAATGGTCAAGCAAAGAAAAAAAATGTTGAATAGCAGCAATGAGTATGCTGATCTTGAATGCTATTCATTATTGAAAAAGTGTCTTTGATGACAAAGTGGACGTTATGATAAGTACAATAATTGAAAGGATACAATTTTAAAGGAAAAATCTTCAGAATCCTATCATCTAAAGTATCATAAATTGATGGAACCTCAAACCGTACATTTTAAAATCTCTCCCAATGGGATGTTTCTTTTGAAATATTTTTTTTGTGTGCAAGGGTGAGCTAGTCATAGTTCTAGTCTTTTCATGACCCCTTTTCTCCCAAGTACAATAGTTTGGAGTTGAGATGCACTTTCTATTATTCCACTTTGGTTTTTTGTTCTTCCAATCATGGATCTTTAATTTACATCTTTATGTCTCTTTTACCATTTATTAATAGGTAACATTACCTTTTAGCTATATACCATCATTTCATCCTTTCTAGTTGTCCTTTCCTTTATTGATGTTTTGTTATTAGCCTTAATAGCTTAATAATCTTTGATGAGTGACCACTTTAATGAATTGTCAAAATTTATTTGTATCCCTTTGTTGTTATTGCATCTATATTCTTTTTTGTTTTCTATGAAGGAAGGTATAGTTAGAACCATTATGGTCCTTGTATCAAGTGTGCATGTTATAATATGATAGATGATAACTTTCATTTTCTTTATATGTCAATCTAACATCAACAAGAGCATCGCTTATCATAGAATCTACCCACCTATGTGGTACAGTTGAAAGAACTAACATTTGGCTTGTTGCCAATAGAAATTTTCTATTTGTCTACATGTGTTCAATCCCTTTGTGAGATGTAAGAGGATCATTTGATAATAATATGTCATGTTTCTCTAAAGACTTAAACGGGAGTTTTTGTTTGAGATATCTCATTCTTTGTTGCTTGTGGCCTATGAATTTTTTATGTTGAGGCGTCCCCCTCCTCTTGTATTATGAGATTTTCCTTGTACCGACAAGTATATATTGATGTGTGATAAGATTCAACATATTTCCCACATCACTTCAACATATACTTGTTGCAGGTAGCATGTGCCAACTTCTTGTGATATGAGTGCTCCATACATACAACCAACCTCTCCTCCCCAATTGTCAATATTCTTAGTGACAAATAGCTGAAATGTGGCATTCTCTTCAATACATCACATAGGCTCTTGAAATCTATATGTGCTAGATAATTTTAATTCACCACTTAGCAATATGTGATATGGTAATAATTATTTTCTCAAAGAAAATAAACAACAATCATGTAATGAAATTTTTAACAGGTTAAACACTTCGAAAAATTAAAAATTAAACCATTAATGCAATACATTAGAACATGGGAATATGTTTGCCATTATTAGAGTGGGAAGAATAAATGGGGTGGTATAGCTCTCCATTGACTAATTTTCCTAAGGTACTGTGTCAACTTCAAAATAATGTTTGTATAGTTTTTCAATTCTATTTTATTTAGTGCAGCATTTCTAGTCTTTAAATTTGATGCAAAATGAAAGGGTTTCCATGTGCATTCAAGTATGTCCTTAACTTCTCCTTTCAATATTAAAAAAAATATATTTTATCTATTTGAGAAAATTTCTTAAGAGGAAGATAAAAAAAAAAATTGTGCTCGTTATCAAACTATGATTTTTTGTTCCTTGGGAGATAGATAAAATTTGAGTGATTTGATGAGTTCCATAGAATGATAAACAAATTTGAAAAAGATAAAATTAATGGATGGTGTCCTAGCGATTCATTTCAAGAACATTCTTGAATTTAGGAAGAATATCAAATTTCCTATATGTAGATGGTATCTATTTGATTATTTATTTAACAAGTTTTTTGTGCCTAGCATAATGGATAATCATTATAGGTTTCACCTTGTCAATGTAGTTATCCTTAATTTATTCCTTTGTGAATATTTGTTGGGTCTCATATGTAAGAAATACTATCATAAGACCCATGAAGTTAAATATTTAAAGAGGGTAGAGTTACTTACAAATACAAATAAATTAACAAGTTTTATTTGACCTAACTCCATGTTTCACTAAAACTAATTCCTTATGAGCTTGCCACTAAATATGGTTGAGACATAATAGTCCTAGGGTGATTTACTTTTGGAGGCATATAATCAAGTCCAATGTACAGTAAATAGTGTTGAAGACTTGCTCAAGAAATGAACTATAGCCCTTTGAAATTTACAAATTTGAGGGATATTTCAATTCAAATTATTACATATTATGCTAGGTCCTAGAAATGTAGTGTAATTAATAAATATGCATATGTCTATGACGCTTGTTTTGAATGTTCATTTTTTTTAATGTAAATAGGCTATTTGAGTATTTGGACCATGGATCATACAGGGAATATACAAATATATTATTAATTTTAAAATCACTTACCCTCCCTATATCTCCATATGGTATATCACCCTTTTTCACACTTTCTTGGAAGCCTTCTCTAGTTAATGGACAAAGTAGGTAGGAAATTAATGGGTTCTATACTTCATCTATGTTAAAGATGTAGTGTTTGTTTGAATGAACCCTTTGTGGCTATATATACATTTCTCATCTAGAAATTGTAGAAATTTTTAGTATTTCTTTATTACCCTTATGTTGAATATATTACGATTTTTGTAGAAGAAGTCTGTCTAATTAAGTAATGAATTTACTTAGTACCCATATTTCTTCTTTTTGGGAAAAGGTTGATGATAATATAGGATACAATATGTATCACTATTGAAGAATTGTAATCAAAATTTATGTTTCTCCTATGGTTCCTCATTACTTGTTTATTTATAACCAACTAATAGTTATAGTAATCATATGGTACATGTATGAGGTGGATAAATTTCATTCTAAGTAGCATTAGAAAGATAGTTACAACATTACCAATTTGAAGCTGAGAACATCACTATATTATTAAGGGAGTCTTATGATCTTGTGGCTGGAATGGTGAAAGGTTATGGACTAAAATTGTATAAGAAAATATATTAAAATCCCAAGAATATTATTCATAGAGTGTTCACTAAAATATTGGAAGGTCTTTTAATAAGAATAAATAATTTGAAGGGGATTATTTGTGAAGGAAATCCATAAAAAACTGAGAGAGATGGTAGGATGGACAATATGGATAGGATGGTAGGAGCTGAGTTGATGTGGAAGTTGAATGATTTAGGGTATAAATGATGTTTCAATGATATCAAAGACACAATGAAGATATAATAGATTCTATAACTTTTAAGTTTGGGAAACACACACATAATAAACATGTATTTTTTCCATCCCATTGACGGTAGGAAGAATGTGATAATTAGGCATAGTAGCTTATGGATATTTTTGGAGACAATTTCATGGAAGATGTAAGGAAAAAAAAATGTTTATAATTCTTCTCTAATAAATCTCTATGGTAGCTAACTACCAATTAAAAGTGTAGAATTTTTGTGTGAAAAATGGAGATGAAACTCAAATAGCTAACTATCAATTGGCCAAAATATCTAGCTATACTATTGAGGACCAATTTATCATAAATGAGGCACTCAAGATAGTTGTCATATTTGTAGTATGTCACTAAAAAAAATGAAAAAGTGTAGGGGACCATGACGCAAAGCTTGAACATATTAAATCTTGGTCCCCACAAAATGATTTGAAGCTTTAGGCAAAGCATATGGCCATGAATATTTTATAAAGGGAAAACACACCAGGGAACAATTATAGCTTGCTAATGTGATTGAATAGAACCCATTCAATGGTCTTGATTAAATTATTATTGTAAGAGAACTAAAGCTCTAAAGGCGAGCAAAGAACTTGACAATGTATGATTTTAATGTCAACATTATTATGAAGGAAAAGGTTTCCACATTGTTTTGTTAGAATTCTATCAACTCTTGTTCATGATTCAAATTGTCTTGGCTTCATTAATATTTGGAATCAAATTAACTATGTGTGCTAAGCACATTACTAAAACCTTTGAACAAGATGAAATTTGCAATGGCCTGCTTCGTCGTGTTTTTCTTAATTTTCCTTTAAATTTTTACATTAAAAAAATTATATATTACATAAAAATTGGTAAACCCTAACATAATATTTGGAGTGACAAATATACATTATAATGTGTATTAAAGCTTTGGTCAGATCCAAACCATAACGTACGGCCTGTTGTAGCAGGCTCATCATATAAGTTGTGTATGTTTTACAAAGCGCGATTAAAATCTTACTAATTTATAATCCTTTCAAGTATTATGGATAGGCCCTTTCTTAGTTTTCTCAAACACGTAACTTTTTGTGACACCATAGCAAAAGTCTGTTGAAATTTTTTATGTACCTTTCGTGAATCATATTTAAGATTTGATTAAACTGAATATGTATATTCTTCAATACAAATGAAATTATATCCACTCAAGATAGATGAAAGCGATCTGGCCTTTAAAATGTGTCAGTGGTTAGTCAATGGCGATAGATGATATTTCTCCCTATCACCGCAGATCTGGATTGAAAAATACGTAAATGTATACTGGGTATCCATGGCAGAATATCTTAATTAGGTGATTGGATCCACAATAAGTGTATTCAACAGCAACTAGGATCTGGAATGTTGCCTTCACAGTTAGGACACGACGCTAACATCTCCACAATTTCAAGCAGATTATCAATGCCTGCATTTGTATTCACTATTTTGTTGAGGATTGGTCGAGCAGAGACAGCGAGGGAAAACACAACGTTGAGCACAAGCAGCAGTGCCATAACTTTCAGGAGCATCGATCTCGACAATACTAATTGGCAGAATGAATGTTAACAAATGAAAAAACGTATTCGGTTTAGCGAGATAGAGAGCGAAGATCGAGAATGGTGATGGATAAACAAGGAAAATCGTATTTATAGAGACAGACGACGGCGTGTGAGTATGTTTGATCAAGTCAAAATTAAAATTTGTTTAACTAGGGTGATATTCAAAGTAAAAAATGGCGCGTGGAACTGCAACATTTCAAGAGGCGACAAAGGGACTTTGAATATCAACATTGACTTATTCATATTGCACGTCAATTGTCTTCGCTTTCTATCAAGCATGAAAGCACCTTTAACACCAATATCACCAATTTCAATTTTGACCTATTCAAACATTTGCACTCCATCGTCCATCTCTATAAATACGATTTACCTGGTTTATACATCACCATTCTCGATCTTCGCTCTCTATCTCTTAAAAAATTCACTCGGCTCTTCTTTCTTCATTTGTAAACCAATACGTACGTTTCTTTGCTTGATATTCATTCTGGCAATTAGTATGGAGAGATCGATTCATCTGAAAGTTATGGCAGTGCTGCTCATGCTCAACGCTATGGTTTTCCTCGCTGTCTCTGCTCGACCAATCCTGACGGAAAAAGTGAATACAAATGCAAGCGTGAACAACAATGATTCAATTGATAATCTGGTTGAAATTGTGGAGATGTTAGCATCTGGTTCTAACTGTTCAGGCAACATCAAAGATCCTAATTGCCGCAAAAGATAAAACAATGATGCATAGAGTTACTGTGAATCCAACGCACATAACTAAGATTTTTCGCCACGGAAATCCGCGAGAGCTTTACATTATTTGGGTATTTTGTGGTCCATGGTGACAACGAGAAAGAGAAATATAATTAAATCCCTTGGACACTACTCGCTGACACATTTTAAAACCAGAACGCTTTCATCCATCTGGATTGCGTAATATGTAATTATTTTTCTGTATTCAAGAATATACATATTCAGCCCAATCAAATCTTAAATATCAAATTTGTTTCATTAAATATTCGTTTTCTAATTGTTCATTGTTTTCCACATTGAAGTTGGTGTGGTGGTAGCTCTAGTTTGTCGCAGAAATAACGTTTTCCTTTCTATTTCCCAATTATCATTGATCTTTTAGTGGTAAACTATCAAACTTATATTGAGTCAAGTTTCCCTATTCCTCTTTGGATATCCCAATTACTTATACAAATTATACATATTACTTATTTATACCGTTAATTTAAGTAGCATAGGTCAACTTCTTGTGATATGATTAGTCAAGCAAGGAACCAAGCTCTCCTCCTCAATTGTCATTATTTTTAGTGAAAATTATTAGTAACAAAAAATGATACGTAGCATTATCTCAAAGGCATCATGCAAACCCTTCACATCTATCTGTGCTACATAATGTTAATTCACTACTCACCAAATGTGATATGGTCATACTTTTTCCCTAAACAAAATCAACAACAATCAAAAGTAATGGAATTTTAAACAAGTTAAACACTTATAAAATTAAAAAATGAAGCCATTAATGCAATGATTTCAAGAAAATAAAGCTATTTAGTACTATTATTATAGCGAGAAGAATAAATGGATTTTATCTCTCTGTTTAGAACAGATTTCCTTCTAAGGTGAAAATTTTGCAACTAATTTTCCTAAGGTATTTTGTCAAGTTCAATTAGAGGATATAAAATATTGGAGGTGCGTTTTATGTAGTGCAACTTTCTTGGTACTTGAACTTGACACAAAATAAAAGGATGTTTATGTGCAGTCAAGTATGTCAAGTAGTGCAACTTTCTTGGCACTTGAATTTGGTAATTTTTCTAAAGCCAACAAAGTATTTGTGCTTCTTATCTAACTATGAATTTTAGTTCCTTGAATTTTCTTTTAGTTTTGATAGAATCAAGAAAATGCTAACTCAATCATATAATATCTAATATTTTGAAGGATAAAGTGCCATGGCTTATCTAACCAATTCGCTAGAATGTTGGAGAAGTTTGAAAAACATATATTGAATGGTGTCCTAGCCAAAAGTAGGAATAATATTGAATTTGCTACAAGTAATTTTGGTCTATTGGATTATTTCATTAAAAAATTGCTTGAGACTAGCGTAATGAATAAAAATTATATGTTTGGCCTTGCCAAAGTTATTATTTTTAATTGCTTCTTTTTTTAAAACTTTTTGGTTTTCATATGTAAGAAATATTATGTTACTTGACCTAAGAAGTTAATTATTAAAAGGAGAAACTATTGTTTACAACTGAAAGTAAGTTAAAATTTCTTTTCTCTTGAATCCCAATATCCTTGAAGTTTTTAAACTTTCTCAGCTTACCGCTAAATATTATTTAGACAAGAATAGTGATAGGTTCAAGTAGTTCTTAAGGTATATAATCAATTCTAACATGAAATAAAAGGTGTTGGATTTTGTTTGAAGAAATAAATTAGAGCCCTTTGAAATTAAGCAATTTGATGGATATTTTAGATTATTTTTCTAGGTACTAGGAATGTACTATAAGAAGCAAATATGCATATGTCTAATGCGCCTTCTTGTAAATATCCAAAAAATTATGTAAATAGAATATTTAATTATGAGGCAGGGGTTGTAGCGGGATTCCATAAATCTATTATAAATTTTAAAATAGCTTACCCTCCTTGTACTTTCATATAGTATCCACTCTTGCACACTTTATTGCAAGCCTTCTCTTTTGAATGGACTAAGTAGTTAGGAAAGAAACTAGTTTTATACTTCATTTGTGTTAGACATGTTTTTATTGTCTAATTAAAAACAATGCAATTGGATATACATTTGTCTTGTAGAAGTTATAGATTTTTTATTATTTCTTTACTATCCTTATCCTTAATATACTAGGATTTATATAGCATAAGAATATCTAATTAAGTAATAAATTTTCTTAGTCCCCCTATTTATCTTTTTGGGTGAAATATTGATAAAATGAAGGATACAATATGTATCATGATTGAAGAACTATAACCATAATTATGGCTATCCTATAGTTCATCATTACTCGTCTACTTTTATGCCTAACCAAGTGATATCTCTAGTAATCATATGGTACATGTATGAGGTGGATAATATTTTATTTTAAGTAGCATTAGAAAGATGGTTCCTATTAGAGTAAAAGGTTTTATTTACTAAATTAATTTAATCATATTGATTAATTAACTAAGTCACCTTTTCCTTTTTTCACTTAAGCTAAATTTAGGAAGCTTTTTGGGGAATTTAATAGTTATTTTATTTCATGCATTCATCCCTTAGGGTTTGCTTTAGGGTTTTGATCTCCTTTATTAAACAATTGATCTCATTGTAATTATTCATTCTGGCAAGTTAATTCATTTGTGATTCTTCTTGCAATTGTCTCCAATTATTCTTGCACTCTCTTGTTTGTAGGATTTTCTCTTGTACGTGGCAGGTATTTGCATGCAGGCGATTATTGGGCATTGTGGAATTCATCAATCATGAATTCTATCATGTTATCAGAAGTCCAGACCTGATGCACCTCATTCATCAAATTTGATATTTTCCTTATGAATATTTTTTGTTTGCATCTTGGGTCA
Source organism: Cryptomeria japonica (assembly GCF_030272615.1). Taxonomy (NCBI): domain Eukaryota; kingdom Viridiplantae; phylum Streptophyta; class Pinopsida; order Cupressales; family Cupressaceae; genus Cryptomeria; species Cryptomeria japonica. The sequence goes on from NW_026728925.1 coordinate 399,258, forward strand.
ATTTGAATCTCAAAATAAGATCTCTGAGGATTTGAAAATTCACCTTTTTTTGTGATCAAGGGGGGCGCCTATTGTTTTGGACCACCACCACCAGTGGTTAGAGACCTCCTCCCCTCCCCGACTGCCCTCCACCACCTCATGCCATCAACGGACCACCACCGCGCCACCAGTTTCATTGTTAGAAGCCTTTTTGAGCCTATTGGGATTTTTTTGTGATATTGGGAGCAAACAGAGGCGTTCTTCGATAAACCATATATTGAAGTAGAATTTATTTTAGATTTCATTTCTGGTTTGACCTTTTCTATTTTAGAATTGATGTAAACTTTTTTTTTAATCTTTTCTATTTTGTTTTAACCGTTATCTCGTCATACTAACTGCCAAAACGAACCTGAAGCAAAGATGCGTGATAAAGAGAGTATATTGTATTTATAAACAGAGTGCAAGCGTTTGTATAGGTCAAGAGTGATATTCGGTGAAAAAGGGTGAGATTCAAAGTAAAACAATGGAGCGTTGAATTGCAGCATTTTAAGAGGCTCGAGCTCAGAAGATGCTTTTGTTTTTCTTGAACCAAACAATACAGTAGAAGTTCAATGCATTTTTGGTTTCACCATTTTTCTTTTCATACAACCCTTTATAATTTATAAAAACGTTTTTCAATAAATTTTTTAATTTTAACCAAAATTGAAATGGTCAAGCAAAGAAAAAAAATGTTGAATAGCAGCAATGAGTATGCTGATCTTGAATGCTATTCATTATTGAAAAAGTGTCTTTGATGACAAAGTGGACGTTATGATAAGTACAATAATTGAAAGGATACAATTTTAAAGGAAAAATCTTCAGAATCCTATCATCTAAAGTATCATAAATTGATGGAACCTCAAACCGTACATTTTAAAATCTCTCCCAATGGGATGTTTCTTTTGAAATATTTTTTTTGTGTGCAAGGGTGAGCTAGTCATAGTTCTAGTCTTTTCATGACCCCTTTTCTCCCAAGTACAATAGTTTGGAGTTGAGATGCACTTTCTATTATTCCACTTTGGTTTTTTGTTCTTCCAATCATGGATCTTTAATTTACATCTTTATGTCTCTTTTACCATTTATTAATAGGTAACATTACCTTTTAGCTATATACCATCATTTCATCCTTTCTAGTTGTCCTTTCCTTTATTGATGTTTTGTTATTAGCCTTAATAGCTTAATAATCTTTGATGAGTGACCACTTTAATGAATTGTCAAAATTTATTTGTATCCCTTTGTTGTTATTGCATCTATATTCTTTTTTATTTTCTATGAAGGAAGGTATAGTTAGAACCATTATGGTCCTTGTATCAAGTGTGCATGTTATAATATGATAGATGATAACTTTCATTTTCTTTATATGTCAATCTAACATCAACAAGAGCATCGCTTATCATAGAATCTACCCACCTATGTGGTACAGTTGAAAGAACTAACATTTGGCTTGTTGCCAATAGAAATTTTCTATTTGTCTACATGTGTTCAATCCCTTTGTGAGATGTAAGAGGATCATTTGATAATAATATGTCATGTTTCTCTAAAGACTTAAACGGGAGTTTTTGTTTGAGATATCTCATTCTTTGTTGCTTGTGGCCTATGAATTTTTTATGTTGAGGCGTCCCCCTCCTCTTGTATTATGAGATTTTCCTTGTACCGACAAGTATATATTGATGTGTGATAAGATTCAACATATTTCCCACATCACTTCAACATATACTTGTTGCAGGTAGCATGTGCCAACTTCTTGTGATATGAGTGCTCCATACATACAACCAACCTCTCCTCCCCAATTGTCAATATTCTTAGTGACAAATAGCTGAAATGTGGCATTCTCTTCAATACATCACATAGGCTCTTGAAATCTATATGTGCTAGATAATTTTAATTCACCACTTAGCAATATGTGATATGGTAATAATTATTTTCTCAAAGAAAATAAACAACAATCATGTAATGAAATTTTTAACAGGTTAAACACTTCGAAAAATTAAAAATTAAACCATTAATGCAATACATTAGAACATGGGAATATGTTTGCCATTATTAGAGTGGGAAGAATAAATGGGGTGGTATAGCTCTCCATTGACTAATTTTCCTAAGGTACTGTGTCAACTTCAAAATAATGTTTGTATAGTTTTTCAATTCTATTTTATTTAGTGCAGCATTTCTAGTCTTTAAATTTGATGCAAAATGAAAGGGTTTCCATGTGCATTCAAGTATGTCCTTAACTTCTCCTTTCAATATTAAAAAAAATATATTTTATCTATTTGAGAAAATTTCTTAAGAGGAAGATAAAAAAAAAAATTGTGCTCGTTATCAAACTATGATTTTTTGTTCCTTGGGAGATAGATAAAATTTGAGTGATTTGATGAGTTCCATAGAATGATAAACAAATTTGAAAAAGATAAAATTAATGGATGGTGTCCTAGCGATTCATTTCAAGAACATTCTTGAATTTAGGAAGAATATCAAATTTCCTATATGTAGATGGTATCTATTTGATTATTTATTTAACAAGTTTTTTGTGCCTAGCATAATGGATAATCATTATAGGTTTCACCTTGTCAATGTAGTTATCCTTAATTTATTCCTTTGTGAATATTTGTTGGGTCTCATATGTAAGAAATACTATCATAAGACCCATGAAGTTAAATATTTAAAGAGGGTAGAGTTACTTACAAATACAAATAAATTAACAAGTTTTATTTGACCTAACTCCATGTTTCACTAAAACTAATTCCTTATGAGCTTGCCACTAAATATGGTTGAGACATAATAGTCCTAGGGTGATTTACTTTTGGAGGCATATAATCAAGTCCAATGTACAGTAAATAGTGTTGAAGACTTGCTCAAGAAATGAACTATAGCCCTTTGAAATTTACAAATTTGAGGGATATTTCAATTCAAATTATTACATATTATGCTAGGTCCTAGAAATGTAGTGTAATTAATAAATATGCATATGTCTATGACGCTTGTTTTGAATGTTCATTTTTTTTAATGTAAATAGGCTATTTGAGTATTTGGACCATGGATCATACAGGGAATATACAAATATATTATTAATTTTAAAATCACTTACCCTCCCTATATCTCCATATGGTATATCACCCTTTTTCACACTTTCTTGGAAGCCTTCTCTAGTTAATGGACAAAGTAGGTAGGAAATTAATGGGTTCTATACTTCATCTATGTTAAAGATGTAGTGTTTGTTTGAATGAACCCTTTGTGGCTATATATACATTTCTCATCTAGAAATTGTAGAAATTTTTAGTATTTCTTTATTACCCTTATGTTGAATATATTACGATTTTTGTAGAAGAAGTCTGTCTAATTAAGTAATGAATTTACTTAGTACCCATATTTCTTCTTTTTGGGAAAAGGTTGATGATAATATAGGATACAATATGTATCACTATTGAAGAATTGTAATCAAAATTTATGTTTCTCCTATGGTTCCTCATTACTTGTTTATTTATAACCAACTAATAGTTATAGTAATCATATGGTACATGTATGAGGTGGATAAATTTCATTCTAAGTAGCATTAGAAAGATAGTTACAACATTACCAATTTGAAGCTGAGAACATCACTATATTATTAAGGGAGTCTTATGATCTTGTGGCTGGAATGGTGAAAGGTTATGGACTAAAATTGTATAAGAAAATATATTAAAATCCCAAGAATATTATTCATAGAGTGTTCACTAAAATATTGGAAGGTCTTTTAATAAGAATAAATAATTTGAAGGGGATTATTTGTGAAGGAAATCCATAAAAAACTGAGAGAGATGGTAGGATGGACAATATGGATAGGATGGTAGGAGCTGAGTTGATGTGGAAGTTGAATGATTTAGGGTATAAATGATGTTTCAATGATATCAAAGACACAATGAAGATATAATAGATTCTATAACTTTTAAGTTTGGGAAACACACACATAATAAACATGTATTTTTTCCATCCCATTGACGGTAGGAAGAATGTGATAATTAGGCATAGTAGCTTATGGATATTTTTGGAGACAATTTCATGGAAGATGTAAGGAAAAAAAAATGTTTATAATTCTTCTCTAATAAATCTCTATGGTAGCTAACTACCAATTAAAAGTGTAGAATTTTTGTGTGAAAAATGGAGATGAAACTCAAATAGCTAACTATCAATTGGCCAAAATATCTAGCTATACTATTGAGGACCAATTTATCATAAATGAGGCACTCAAGATAGTTGTCATATTTGTAGTATGTCACTAAAAAAAATGAAAAAGTGTAGGGGACCATGACGCAAAGCTTGAACATATTAAATCTTGGTCCCCACAAAATGATTTGAAGCTTTAGGCAAAGCATATGGCCATGAATATTTTATAAAGGGAAAACACACCAGGGAACAATTATAGCTTGCTAATGTGATTGAATAGAACCCATTCAATGGTCTTGATTAAATTATTATTGTAAGAGAACTAAAGCTCTAAAGGCGAGCAAAGAACTTGACAATGTATGATTTTAATGTCAACATTATTATGAAGGAAAAGGTTTCCACATTGTTTTGTTAGAATTCTATCAACTCTTGTTCATGATTCAAATTGTCTTGGCTTCATTAATATTTGGAATCAAATTAACTATGTGTGCTAAGCACATTACTAAAACCTTTGAACAAGATGAAATTTGCAATGGCCTGCTTCGTCGTGTTTTTCTTAATTTTCCTTTAAATTTTTACATTAAAAAAATTATATATTACATAAAAATTGGTAAACCCTAACATAATATTTGGAGTGACAAATATACATTATAATGTGTATTAAAGCTTTGGTCAGATCCAAACCATAACGTACGGCCTGTTGTAGCAGGCTCATCATATAAGTTGTGTATGTTTTACAAAGCGCGATTAAAATCTTACTAATTTATAATCCTTTCAAGTATTATGGATAGGCCCTTTCTTAGTTTTCTCAAACACGTAACTTTTTGTGACACCATAGCAAAAGTCTGTTGAAATTTTTTATGTACCTTTCGTGAATCATATTTAAGATTTGATTAAACTGAATATGTATATTCTTCAATACAAATGAAATTATATCCACTCAAGATAGATGAAAGCGATCTGGCCTTTAAAATGTGTCAGTGGTTAGTCAATGGCGATAGATGATATTTCTCCCTATCACCGCAGATCTGGATTGAAAAATACGTAAATGTATACTGGGTATCCATGGCAGAATATCTTAATTAGGTGATTGGATCCACAATAAGTGTATTCAACAGCAACTAGGATCTGGAATGTTGCCTTCACAGTTAGGACACGACGCTAACATCTCCACAATTTCAAGCAGATTATCAATGCCTGCATTTGTATTCACTATTTTGTTGAGGATTGGTCGAGCAGAGACAGCGAGGGAAAACACAACGTTGAGCACAAGCAGCAGTGCCATAACTTTCAGGAGCATCGATCTCGACAATACTAATTGGCAGAATGAATGTTAACAAATGAAAAAACGTATTCGGTTTAGCGAGATAGAGAGCGAAGATCGAGAATGGTGATGGATAAACAAGGAAAATCGTATTTATAGAGACAGACGACGGCGTGTGAGTATGTTTGATCAAGTCAAAATTAAAATTTGTTCAACTAGGGTGATATTCAAAGTAAAAAATGGCGCGTGGAACTGCAACATTTCAAGAGGCGACAAAGGGACTTTGAATATCAACATTGACTTATTCATATTGCACGTCAATTGTCTTCGCTTTCTATCAAGCATGAAAGCACCTTTAACACCAATATCACCAATTTCAATTTTGACCTATTCAAACATTTGCACTCCATCGTCCATCTCTATAAATACGATTTACCTGGTTTATACATCACCATTCTCGATCTTCGCTCTCTATCTCTTAAAAAATTCACTCGGCTCTTCTTTCTTCATTTGTAAACCAATACGTACGTTTCTTTGCTTGATATTCATTCTGGCAATTAGTATGGAGAGATCGATTCATCTGAAAGTTATGGCAGTGCTGCTCATGCTCAACGCTATGGTTTTCCTCGCTGTCTCTGCTCGACCAATCCTGACGGAAAAAGTGAATACAAATGCAAGCGTGAACAACAATGATTCAATTGATAATCTGGTTGAAATTGTGGAGATGTTAGCATCTGGTTCTAACTGTTCAGGCAACATCAAAGATCCTAATTGCCGCAAAAGATAAAACAATGATGCATAGAGTTACTGTGAATCCAACGCACATAACTAAGATTTTTCGCCACGGAAATCCGCGAGAGCTTTACATTATTTGGGTATTTTGTGGTCCATGGTGACAACGAGAAAGAGAAATATAATTAAATCCCTTGGACACTACTCGCTGACACATTTTAAAACCAGAACGCTTTCATCCATCTGGATTGCGTAATATGTAATTATTTTTCTGTATTCAAGAATATACATATTCAGCCCAATCAAATCTTAAATATCAAATTTGTTTCATTAAATATTCGTTTTCTAATTGTTCATTGTTTTCCACATTGAAGTTGGTGTGGTGGTAGCTTTAGTTTGTCGCAGAAATAACGTTTTCCTTTCTATTTCCCAATTATCATTGATCTTTTAGTGGTAAACTATCAAACTTATATTGAGTCAAGTTTCCCTATTCCTCTTTGGATATCCCAATTACTTATACAAATTATACATATTACTTATTTATACCGTTAATTTAAGTAGCATAGGTCAACTTCTTGTGATATGATTAGTCAAGCAAGGAACCAAGCTCTCCTCCTCAATTGTCATTATTTTTAGTGAAAATTATTAGTAACAAAAAATGATACGTAGCATTATCTCAAAGGCATCATGCAAACCCTTCACATCTATCTGTGCTACATAATGTTAATTCACTACTCACCAAATGTGATATGGTCATACTTTTTCCCTAAACAAAATCAACAACAATCAAAAGTAATGGAATTTTAAACAAGTTAAACACTTATAAAATTAAAAAATGAAGCCATTAATGCAATGATTTCAAGAAAATAAAGCTATTTAGTACTATTATTATAGCGAGAAGAATAAATGGATTTTATCTCTCTGTTTAGAACAGATTTCCTTCTAAGGTGAAAATTTTGCAACTAATTTTCCTAAGGTATTTTGTCAAGTTCAATTAGAGGATATAAAATATTGGAGGTGCGTTTTATGTAGTGCAACTTTCTTCGTACTTGAACTTGACACAAAATAAAAGGATGTTTATGTGCAGTCAAGTATGTCAAGTAGTGCAACTTTCTTGGCACTTGAATTTGGTAATTTTTCTAAAGCCAACAAAGTATTTGTGCTTCTTATCTAACTATGAATTTTAGTTCCTTGAATTTTCTTTTAGTTTTGATAGAATCAAGAAAATGCTAACTCAATCATATAATATCTAATATTTTGAAGGATAAAGTGCCATGGCTTATCTAACCAATTCGCTAGAATGTTGGAGAAGTTTGAAAAACATATATTGAATGGTGTCCTAGCCAAAAGTAGGAATAATATTGAATTTGCTACAAGTAATTTTGGTCTATTGGATTATTTCATTAAAAAATTGCTTGAGACTAGCCTAATGAATAAAAATTATATGTTTGGCCTTGCCAAAGTTATTATTTTTAATTGCTTCTTTTTTTAAAACTTTTTGGTTTTCATATGTAAGAAATATTATGTTACTTGACCTAAGAAGTTAATTATTAAAAGGAGAAACTATTGTTTACAACTGAAAGTAAGTTAAAATTTCTTTTCTCTTGAATCCCAATATCCTTGAAGTTTTTAAACTTTCTCAGCTTACCGCTAAATATTATTTAGACAAGAATAGTGATAGGTTCAAGTAGTTCTTAAGGTATATAATCAATTCTAACATGAAATAAAAGGTGTTGGATTTTGTTTGAAGAAATAAATTAGAGCCCTTTGAAATTAAGCAATTTGATGGATATTTTAGATTATTTTTCTAGGTACTAGGAATGTACTATAAGAAGCAAATATGCATATGTCTAATGCGCCTTCTTGTAAATATCCAAAAAATTATGTAAATAGAATATTTAATTATGAGGCAGGGGTTGTAGCGGGATTCCATAAATCTATTATAAATTTTAAAATAGCTTACCCTCCTTGTACTTTCATATAGTATCCACTCTTGCACACTTTATTGCAAGCCTTCTCTTTTGAATGGACTAAGTAGTTAGGAAAGAAACTAGTTTTATACTTCATTTGTGTTAGACATGTTTTTATTGTCTAATTAAAAACAATGCAATTGGATATACATTTGTCTTGTAGAAGTTATAGAATTTTTATTATTTCTTTACTATCCTTATCCTTAATATACTAGGATTTATATAGCATAAGAATATCTAATTAAGTAATAAATTTTCTTAGTCCCCCTATTTATCTTTTTGGGTGAAATATTGATAAAATGAAGGATACAATATGTATCATGATTGAAGAACTATAACCATAATTATGGCTATCCTATAGTTCATCATTACTCGTCTACTTTTATGCCTAACCAAGTGATATCTCTAGTAATCATATGGTACATGTATGAGGTGGATAATATTTTATTTTAAGTAGCATTAGAAAGATGGTTCCTATTAGAGTAAAAGGTTTTATTTACTAAATTAATTTAATCATATTGATTAATTAACTAAGTCACCTTTTCCTTTTTTCACTTAAGCTAAATTTAGGAAGCTTTTTGGGGAATTTAATAGTTATTTTATTTCATGCATTCATCCCTTAGGGTTTGCTTTAGGGTTTTGATCTCCTTTATTAAACAATTGATCTCATTGTAATTATTCATTCTGGCAAGTTAATTCATTTGTGATTCTTCTTGCAATTGTCTCCAATTATTCTTGCACTCTCTTGTTTGTAGGATTTTCTCTTGTACGTGGCAGGTATTTGCATGCAGGCGATTATTGGGCATTGTGGAATTCATCAATCATGAATTCTATCATGTTATCAGAAGTCCAGACCTGATGCACCTCATTCATCAAATTTGATATTTTCCTTATGAATATTTTTTGTTTGCATCTTGGGTCAATTTGAATCTCAAAATAAGATCTCTGAGGATTTGAAAATTCACCTTTTTTTGTGATCAAGGGGGGCGCCTATTGTTTTGGACCACCACCACCAGTGGTTAGAGACCTCCTCCCCTCCCCGACTGCCCTCCACCACCTCATGCCATCAACGGACCACCACCGCGCCACCAGTTTCATTGTTAGAAGCCTTTTTGAGCCTATTGGGATTTTTTTGTGATATTGGGAGCAAACAGAGGCGTTCTTCGATAAACCATATATTGAAGTAGAATTTATTTTAGATTTCATTTCTGGTTTGACCTTTTCTATTTTAGAATTGATGTAAACTTTTTTTTTAATCTTTTCTATTTTGTTTTAACCGTTATCTCGTCATACTAACTGCCAAAACGAACCTGAAGCAAAGATGCGTGATAAAGAGAGTATATTGTATTTATAAACAGAGTGCAAGCGTTTGTATAGGTCAAGAGTGATATTCGGTGAAAAAGGGTGAGATTCAAAGTAAAACAATGGAGCGTTGAATTGCAGCATTTTAAGAGGCTCGAGCTCAGAAGATGCTTTTGTTTTTCTTGAACCAAACAATACAGTAGAAGTTCAATGCATTTTTGGTTTCACCATTTTTCTTTTCATACAACCCTTTATAATTTATAAAAACGTTTTTCAATAAATTTTTTAATTTTAACCAAAATTGAAATGGTCAAGCAAAGAAAAAAAATGTTGAATAGCAGCAATGAGTATGCTGATCTTGAATGCTATTCATTATTGAAAAAGTGTCTTTGATGACAAAGTGGACGTTATGATAAGTACAATAATTGAAAGGATACAATTTTAAAGGAAAAATCTTCAGAATCCTATCATCTAAAGTATCATAAATTGATGGAACCTCAAACCGTACATTTTAAAATCTCTCCCAATGGGATGTTTCTTTTGAAATATTTTTTTTGTGTGCAAGGGTGAGCTAGTCATAGTTCTAGTCTTTTCATGACCCCTTTTCTCCCAAGTACAATAGTTTGGAGTTGAGATGCACTTTCTATTATTCCACTTTGGTTTTTTGTTCTTCCAATCATGGATCTTTAATTTACATCTTTATGTCTCTTTTACCATTTATTAATAGGTAACATTACCTTTTAGCTATATACCATCATTTCATCCTTTCTAGTTGTCCTTTCCTTTATTGATGTTTTGTTATTAGCCTTAATAGCTTAATAATCTTTGATGAGTGACCACTTTAATGAATTGTCAAAATTTATTTGTATCCCTTTGTTGTTATTGCATCTATATTCTTTTTTGTTTTCTATGAAGGAAGGTATAGTTAGAACCATTATGGTCCTTGTATCAAGTGTGCATGTTATAATATGATAGATGATAACTTTCATTTTCTTTATATGTCAATCTAACATCAACAAGAGCATCGCTTATCATAGAATCTACCCACCTATGTGGTACAGTTGAAAGAACTAACATTTGGCTTGTTGCCAATAGAAATTTTCTATTTGTCTACATGTGTTCAATCCCTTTGTGAGATGTAAGAGGATCATTTGATAATAATATGTCATGTTTCTCTAACGACTTAAAAGGGAGTTTTTGTTTGAGATATCTCATTCTTTGTTGCTTGTGGCCTATGAATTTTTTATGTTGAGGCGTCCCCCTCCTCTTGTATTATGAGATTTTCCTTGTACCGACAAGTATATATTGATGTGTGATAAGATTCAACATATTTCCCACATCACTTCAACATATACTTGTTGCAGGTAGCATGTGCCAACTTCTTGTGATATGAGTGCTCCATACATACAACCAACCTCTCCTCCCCAATTGTCAATATTCTTAGTGACAAATAGCTGAAATGTGGCATTCTCTTCAATACATCACATAGGCTCTTGAAATCTATATGTGCTAGATAATTTTAATTCACCACTTAGCAATATGTGATATGGTAATAATTATTTTCTCAAAGAAAATAAACAACAATCATGTAATGAAATTTTTAACAGGTTAAACACTTCGAAAAATTAAAAATTAAACCATTAATGCAATACATTAGAACATGGGAATATGTTTGCCATTATTAGAGTGGGAAGAATAAATGGGTTGCTATAGCTCTCCATTGACTAATTTTCCTAAGGTACTGTGTCAACTTCAAAATAATGTTTGTATAGTTTTTCAATTCTATTTTATTTAGTGCAGCATTTCTAGTCTTTAAATTTGATGCAAAATGAAAGGGTTTCCATGTGCATTCAAGTATGTCCTTAACTTCTCCTTTCAATATTAAAAAAAATATATTTTATCTATTTGAGAAAATTTCTTAAGAGGAAGATAAAAAAAAAAATTGTGCTCGTTATCAAACTATGATTTTTTGTTCCTTGGGAGATAGATAAAATTTGAGTGATTTGATGAGTTCCATAGAATGATAAACAAATTTGAAAAAGATAAAATTAATGGATGGTGTCCTAGCGATTCATTTCAAGAACATTCTTGAATTTAGGAAGAATATCAAATTTCCTATATGTAGATGGTATCTATTTGATTATTTATTTAACAAGTTTTTTGTGCCTAGCATAATGGATAATCATTATAGGTTTCACCTTGTCAATGTAGTTATCCTTAATTTATTCCTTTGTGAATATTTGTTGGGTCTCATATGTAAGAAATACTATCATAAGACCCATGAAGTTAAATATTTAAAGAGGGTAGAGTTACTTACAAATACAAATAAATTAACAAGTTTTATTTGACCTAACTCCATGTTTCACTAAAACTAATTCCTTATGAGCTTGCCACTAAATATGGTTGAGACATAATAGTCCTAGGGTGATTTACTTTTGGAGGCATATAATCAAGTCCAATGTACAGTAAATAGTGTTGAAGACTTGCTCAAGAAATGAACTATAGCCCTTTGAAATTTACAAATTTGAGGGATATTTCAATTCAAATTATTACATATTATGCTAGGTCCTAGAAATGTAGTGTAATTAATAAATATGCATATGTCTATGACGCTTGTTTTGAATGTTCATTTTTTTTAATGTAAATAGGCTATTTGAGTATTTGGACCATGGATCATACAGGGAATATACAAATATATTATTAATTTTAAAATCACTTACCCTCCCTATATCTCCATATGGTATATCACCCTTTTTCACACTTTCTTGGAAGCCTTCTCTAGTTAATGGACAAAGTAGGTAGGAAATTAATGGGTTCTATACTTCATCTATGTTAAAGATGTAGTGTTTGTTTGAATGAACCCTTTGTGGCTATATATACATTTCTCATCTAGAAATTGTAGAAATTTTTAGTATTTCTTTATTACCCTTATGTTGAATATATTACGATTTTTGTAGAAGAAGTCTGTCTAATTAAGTAATGAATTTACTTAGTACCCATATTTCTTCTTTTTGGGAAAAGGTTGATGATAATATAGGATACAATATGTATCACTATTGAAGAATTGTAATCAAAATTTATGTTTCTCCTATGGTTCCTCATTACTTGTTTATTTATAACCAACTAATAGTTATAGTAATCATATGGTACATGTATGAGGTGGATAAATTTCATTCTAAGTAGCATTAGAAAGATAGTTACAACATTACCAATTTGAAGCTGAGAACATCACTATATTATTAAGGGAGTCTTATGATCTTGTGGCTGGAATGGTGAAAGGTTATGGACTAAAATTGTATAAGAAAATATATTAAAATCCCAAGAATATTATTCATAGAGTGTTCACTAAAATATTGGAAGGTCTTTTAATAAGAATAAATAATTTGAAGGGGATTATTTGTGAAGGAAATCCATAAAAAACTGAGAGAGATGGTAGGATGGACAATATGGATAGGATGGTAGGAGCTGAGTTGATGTGGAAGTTGAATGATTTAGGGTATAAATGATGTTTCAATGATATCAAAGACACAATGAAGATATAATAGATTCTATAACTTTTAAGGTTGGGAAACACACACATAATAAACATGTATTTTTTCCATCCCATTGACGGTAGGAAGAATGTGATAATTAGGCATAGTAGCTTATGGATATTTTTGGAGACAATTTCATGGAAGATGTAAGGAAAAAAAAATGTTTATAATTCTTCTCTAATAAATCTCTATGGTAGCTAACTACCAATTAAAAGTGTAGAATTTTTGTGTGAAAAATGGAGATGAAACTCAAATAGCTAACTATCAATTGGCCAAAATATCTAGCTATACTATTGAGGACCAATTTATCATAAATGAGGCACTCAAGATAGTTGTCATATTTGTAGTATGTCACTAAAAAAAATGAAAAAGTGTAGGGGACCATGACGCAAAGCTTGAACATATTAAATCTTGGTCCCCACAAAATGATTTGAAGCTTTAGGCAAAGCATATGGCCATGAATATTTTATAAAGGGAAAACACACCAGGGAACAATTATAGCTTGCTAATGTGATTGAATAGAACCCATTCAATGGTCTTGATTAAATTATTATTGTAAGAGAACTAAAGCTCTAAAGGCGAGCAAAGAATTTGACAATGTATGATTTTAATGTCAACATTATTATGAAGGAAAAGGTTTCCACATTGTTTTGTTAGAATTCTATCAACTCTTGTTCATGATTCAAATTGTCTTGGCTTCATTAATATTTGGAATCAAATTAACTATGTGTGCTAAGCACATTACTAAAACCTTTGAACAAGATGAAATTTGCAATGGCCTGCTTCGTCGTGTTTTTCTTAATTTTCCTTTAAATTTTTACATTAAAAAAATTATATATTACATAAAAATTGGTAAACCCTAACATAATATTTGGAGTGACAAATATACATTATAATGTGTATTAAAGCTTTGGTCAGATCCAAACCATAACGTACGGCCTGTTGTAGCAGGCTCATCATATAAGTTGTGTATGTTTTACAAAGCGCGATTAAAATCTTACTAATTTATAATCCTTTCAAGTATTATGGATAGGCCCTTTCTTAGTTTTCTCAAACACGTAACTTTTTGTGACACCATAGCAAAAGTCTGTTGAAATTTTTTATGTACCTTTCGTGAATCATATTTAAGATTTGATTAAACTGAATATGTATATTCTTCAATACAAATGAAATTATATCCACTCAAGATAGATGAAAGCGATCTGGCCTTTAAAATGTGTCAGTGGTTAGTCAATGGCGATAGATGATATTTCTCCCTATCACCGCAGATCTGGATTGAAAAATACGTAAATGTATACTGGGTATCCATGGCAGAATATCTTAATTAGGTGATTGGATCCACAATAAGTGTATTCAACAGCAACTAGGATCTGGAATGTTGCCTTCACAGTTAGGACACGACGCTAACATCTCCACAATTTCAAGCAGATTATCAATGCCTGCATTTGTATTCACTATTTTGTTGAGGATTGGTCGAGCAGAGACAGCGAGGGAAAACACAACGTTGAGCACAAGCAGCAGTGCCATAACTTTCAGGAGCATCGATCTCGACAATACTAATTGGCAGAATGAATGTTAACAAATGAAAAAACGTATTCGGTTTAGCGAGATAGAGAGCGAAGATCGAGAATGGTGATGGATAAACAAGGAAAATCGTATTTATAGAGACAGACGACGGCGTGTGAGTATGTTTGATCAAGTCAAAATTAAAATTTGTTCAACTAGGGTGATATTCAAAGTAAAAAATGGCGCGTGGAACTGCAACATTTCAAGAGGCGACAAAGGGACTTTGAATATCAACATTGACTTATTCATATTGCACGTCAATTGTCTTCGCTTTCTATCAAGCATGAAAGCACCTTTAACACCAATATCACCAATTTCAATTTTGACCTATTCAAACATTTGCACTCCATCGTCCATCTCTATAAATACGATTTACCTGGTTTATACATCACCATTCTCGATCTTCGCTCTCTATCTCTTAAAAAATTCACTCGGCTCTTCTTTCTTCATTTGTAAACCAATACGTACGTTTCTTTGCTTGATATTCATTCTGGCAATTAGTATGGAGAGATCGATTCATCTGAAAGTTATGGCAGTGCTGCTCATGCTCAACGCTATGGTTTTCCTCGCTGTCTCTGCTCGACCAATCCTGACGGAAAAAGTGAATACAAATGCAAGCGTGAACAACAATGATTCAATTGATAATCTGGTTGAAATTGTGGAGATGTTAGCATCTGGTTCTAACTGTTCAGGCAACATCAAAGATCCTAATTGCCGCAAAAGATAAAACAATGATGCATAGAGTTACTGTGAATCCAACGCACATAACTAAGATTTTTCGCCACGGAAATCCGTGAGAGCTTTACATTATTTGGGTATTTTGTGGTCCATGGTGACAAGGAGAAAGAGAAATATAATTAAATCCCTTGGACACTACTCGCTGACACATTTTAAAACCAGAACGCTTTCATCCATCTGGATTGCGTAATATGTAATTATTTTTCTGTATTCAAGAATATACATATTCAGCCCAATCAAATCTTAAATATCAAATTTGTTTCATTAAATATTCGTTTTCTAATTGTTCATTGTTTTCCACATTGAAGTTGGTGTGGTGGTAGCTCTAGTTTGTCGCAGAAATAACGTTTTCCTTTCTATTTCCCAATTATCATTGATCTTTTAGTGGTAAACTATCAAACTTATATTGAGTCAAGTTTCCCTATTCCTCTTTGGATATCCCAATTACTTATACAAATTATACATATTACTTATTTATACCGTTAATTTAAGTAGCATAGGTCAACTTCTTGTGATATGATTAGTCAAGCAAGGAACCAAGCTCTCCTCCTCAATTGTCATTATTTTTAGTGAAAATTATTAGTAACAAAAAATGATACGTAGCATTATCTCAAAGGCATCATGCAAACCCTTCACATCTATTTGTGCTACATAATGTTAATTCACTACTCACCAAATGTGATATGGTCATACTTTTTCCCTAAACAAAATCAACAACAATCAAAACTAATGGAATTTTAAACAAGTTAAACACTTATAAAATTAAAAAATGAAGCCATTAATGCAATGATTTCAAGAAAATAAAGCTATTTAGTACTATTATTATAGCGAGAAGAATAAATGGATTTTATCTCTCTGTTTAGAACAGATTTCCTTCTAAGGTGAAAATTTTGCAACTAATTTTCCTAAGGTATTTTGTCAAGTTCAATTAGAGGATATAAAATATTGGAGGTGCGTTTTATGTAGTGCAACTTTCTTGGTACTTGAACTTGACACAAAATAAAAGGATGTTTATGTGCAGTCAAGTATGTCAAGTAGTGCAACTTTCTTGGCACTTGAATTTGGTAATTTTTCTAAAGCCAACAAAGTATTTGTGCTTCTTATCTAACTATGAATTTTAGTTCCTTGAATTTTCTTTTAGTTTTGATAGAATCAAGAAAATGCTAACTCAATCATATAATATCTAATATTTTGAAGGATAAAGTGCCATGGCTTATCTAACCAATTCGCTAGAATGTTGGAGAAGTTTGAAAAACATATATTGAATGGTGTCCTAGCCAAAAGTAGGAATAATATTGAATTTGCTACAAGTAATTTTGGTCTATTGGATTATTTCATTAAAAAATTGCTTGAGACTAGCGTAATGAATAAAAATTATATGTTTGGCCTTGCCAAAGTTATTATTTTTACTTGCTTCTTTTTTTAAAACTTTTTGGTTTTCATATGTAAGAAATATTATGTTACTTGACCTAAGAAGTTAATTATTAAAAGGAGAAACTATTGTTTACAACTGAAAGTAAGTTAAAATTTCTTTTCTCTTGAATCCCAATATCCTTGAAGTTTTTAAACTTTCTCAGCTTACCGCTAAATATTATTTAGACAAGAATAATGATAGGTTCAAGTAGTTCTTAAGGTATATAATCAATTCTAACATGAAATAAAAGGTGTTGGATTTTGTTTGAAGAAATAAATTAGAGCCCTTTGAAATTAAGCAATTTGATGGATATTTTAGATTATTTTTCTAGGTACTAGGAATGTACTATAAGAAGCAAATATGCATATGTCTAATGCGCCTTCTTGTAAATATCCAAAAAATTATGTAAATAGAATATTTAATTATGAGGCAGGGGTTGTAGCGGGATTCCATAAATCTATTATAAATTTTAAAATAGCTTACCCTCCTTGTACTTTCATATAGTATCCACTCTTGCACACTTTATTGCAAGCCTTCTCTTTTGAATGGACTAAATAGTTAGGAAAGAAACTAGTTTTATACTTCATTTGTGTTAGACATGTTTTTATTGTCTAATTAAAAACAATGGAATTGGATATACATTTGTCTTGTAGAAGTTATAGATTTTTTATTATTTCTTTACTATCCTTATCCTTAATATACTAGGATTTATATAGCATAAGAATATCTAATTAAGTAATAAATTTTCTTAGTCCCCCTATTTATCTTTTTGGGTGAAATATTGATAAAATGAAGGATACAATATGTATCATGATTGAAGAACTATAACCATAATTATGGCTATCCTATAGTTCATCATTACTCGTCTACTTTTATGCCTAACCAAGTGATATCTCTAGTAATCATATGGTACATGTATGAGGTGGATAATATTTTATTTTAAGTAGCATTAGAAAGATGGTTCCTATTAGAGTAAAAGGTTTTATTTACTAAATTAATTTAATCATATTGATTAATTAACTAAGTCACCTTTTCCTTTTTTCACTTAAGCTAAATTTAGGAAGCTTTTTGGGGAATTTAATAATTATTTTATTTCATGCATTCATCCCTTAGGGTTTGCTTTAGGGTTTTGATCTCCTTTATTAAACAATTGATCTCATTGTAATTATTCATTCTGGCAAGTTAATTCATTTGTGATTCTTCTTTCAATTGTCTCCAATTATTCTTGCACTCTCTTGTTTGTAGGATTTTCTCTTGTACGTGGCAGGTATTTGCATGCAGGCGATTATTGGGCATTGTGGAATTCATCAATCATGAATTCTATCATGGTATCAGAAGTCCAGACCTGATGCACCTCATTCATCAAATTTGATATTTTCCTTACGAATATTTTTTGTTTGCATCTTGGGTCAATTTGAATCTCAAAATAAGATCTCTGAGGATTTGAAAATTCACCTTTTTTTGTGATCAAGGGGGGCGCCTATTGTTTTGGACCACCACCACCAGTGGTTAGAGACCTCCTCCCCTCCCCGACTGCCCTCCACCACCTCATGCCATCAACTTTCCACCACCGCGCCACCAGTTTCATTGTTAGAAGCCTTTTTGAGCCTATTGGGATTTTTTTGTGATATTGGGAGCAAACAGAGGCGTTCTTCGATAAACCATATATTGAAGTAGAATTTATTTTAGATTTCATTTCTGGTTTGACCTTTTCTATTTTAGAATTGATGTAAACTTTTGTTTTAACCGTTATCTCGTCATACTAACTGCCAAAACGAACCTGAAGCAAAGATGCGTGATAAAGAGAGTATATTGTATTTATAAACAGAGTGCAAGCGTTTGTATAGGTCAAGAGTGATATTCGGTGAAAAAGGGTGAGATTCAAAGTAAAACAATGGAGCGTTGAATTGCAGCATTTTAAGAGGCTCGAGCTCAAAAGATGCTTTTATTTTTCTTGAACCAAACAATACAGTAGAAGTTCAATGCATTTTTGGTTTCACCATTTTTCTTTTCATACAACCCTTTATAATTTATAAAAACGTTTTTCAATAAATTTTTAAATTTTAACCAAAATTGAAATGGTCAAGCAAAGAAAAAAAATGTTGAATAGCAGCAATGAGTATGCTGATCTTGAATGCTATTCATTATTGAAAAAGTGTCTTTGATGACAAAGTGGACGTTATGATAAGTACAATAATTGAAAGGATACAATTTTAAAGGAAAAATCTTCAGAATCCTATCATCTAAAGTATCATAAATTGATGGAACCTCAAACCGTACATTTTAAAATCTCTCCCAATGGGATGTTTCTTTTGAAATATTTTTTTTGTGTGCAAGGGTGAGCTAGTCATAGTTCTAGTCTTTTCATGACCCCTTTTCTCCCAAGTACAATAGTTTGGAGTTGAGATGCACTTTCTATTATTCCACTTTGGTTTTTTGTTCTTCCAATCATGGATCTTTAATTTACATCTTTATGTCTCTTTTACCATTTATTAATAGGTAACATTACCTTTTAGCTATATACCATCATTTCATCCTTTCTAGTTGTCCTTTCCTTTATTGATGTTTTGTTATTAGCCTTAATAGCTTAATAATCTTTGATGAGTGACCACTTTAATGAATTGTCAAAATTTATTTGTATCCCTTTGTTGTTATTGCATCTATATTCTTTTTTGTTTTCTATGAAGGAAGGTATAGTTAGAACCATTATGGTCCTTGTATCAAGTGTGCATGTTATAATATGATAGATGATAACTTTCATTTTCTTTATATGTCAATCTAACATCAACAAGAGCATCGCTTATCATAGAATCTACCCACCTATGTGGTACAGTTGAAAGAACTAACATTTGGCTTGTTGCCAATAGAAATTTTCTATTTGTCTACATGTGTTCAATCCCTTTGTGAGATGTAAGAGGATCATTTGATAATAATATGTCATGTTTCTCTAAAGACTTAAAAGGGAGTTTTTGTTTGAGATATCTCATTCTTTGTTGCTTGTGGCCTATGAATTTTTTATGTTGAGGCGTCCCCCTCCTCTTGTATTATGAGATTTTCCTTGTACCGACAAGTATATATTGATGTGTGATAAGATTCAACATATTTCCCACATCACTTCAACATATACTTGTTGCAGGTAGCATGTGCCAACTTCTTGTGATATGAGTGCTCCATACATACAACCAACCTCTCCTCCCCAATTGTCAATATTCTTAGTGACAAATAGCTGAAATGTGGCATTCTCTTCAATACATCACATAGGCTCTTGAAATCTATATGTGCTAGATAATTTTAATTCACCACTTAGCAATATGTGATATGGTAATAATTATTTTCTCAAAGAAAATAAACAACAATCATGTAATGAAATTTTTAACAGGTTAAACACTTCGAAAAATTAAAAATTAAACCATTAATGCAATACATTAGAACATGGGAATATGTTTGCCATTATTAGAGTGGGAAGAATAAATGGGTTGCTATAGCTCTCCATTGACTAATTTTCCTAAGGTACTGTGTCAACTTCAAAATAATGTTTGTATAGTTTTTCAATTCTATTTTATTTAGTGCAGCATTTCTAGTCTTTAAATTTGATGCAAAATGAAAGGGTTTCCATGTGCATTCAAGTATGTCCTTAACTTCTCCTTTCAATATTAAAAAAAATATATTTTATCTATTTGAGAAAATTTCTTAAGAGGAAGATAAAAAAAAAAATTGTGCTCGTTATCAAACTATGATTTTTTGTTCCTTGGGAGATAGATAAAATTTGAGTGATTTGATGAGTTCCATAGAATGATAAACAAATTTGAAAAAGATAAAATTAATGGATGGTGTCCTAGCGATTCATTTCAAGAACATTCTTGAATTTAGGAAGAATATCAAATTTCCTATATGTAGATGGTATCTATTTGATTATTTATTTAACAAGTTTTTTGTGCCTAGCATAATGGATAATCATTATAGGTTTCACCTTGTCAATGTAGTTATCCTTAATTTATTCCTTTGTGAATATTTGTTGGGTCTCATATGTAAGAAATACTATCATAAGACCCATGAAGTTAAATATTTAAAGAGGGTAGAGTTACTTACAAATACAAATAAATTAACAAGTTTTATTTGACCTAACTCCATGTTTCACTAAAACTAATTCCTTATGAGCTTGCCACTAAATATGGTTGAGACATAATAGTCCTAGGGTGATTTACTTTTGGAGGCATATAATCAAGTCCAATGTACAGTAAATAGTGTTGAAGACTTGCTCAAGAAATGAACTATAGCCCTTTGAAATTTACAAATTTGAGGGATATTTCAATTCAAATTATTACATATTATGCTAGGTCCTAGAAATGTAGTGTAATTAATAAATATGCATATGTCTATGACGCTTGTTTTGAATGTTCATTTTTTTTAATGTAAATAGGCTATTTGAGTATTTGGACCATGGATCATACAGGGAATATACAAATATATTATTAATTTTAAAATCACTTACCCTCCCTATATCTCCATATGGTATATCACCCTTTTTCACACTTTCTTGGAAGCCTTCTCTAGTTAATGGACAAAGTAGGTAGGAAATTAATGGGTTCTATACTTCATCTATGTTAAAGATGTAGTGTTTGTTTGAATGAACCCTTTGTGGCTATATATACATTTCTCATCTAGAAATTGTAGAAATTTTTAGTATTTCTTTATTACCCTTATGTTGAATATATTACGATTTTTGTAGAAGAAGTCTGTCTAATTAAGTAATGAATTTACTTAGTACCCATATTTCTTCTTTTTGGGAAAAGGTTGATGATAATATAGGATACAATATGTATCACTATTGAAGAATTGTAATCAAAATTTATGTTTCTCCTATGGTTCCTCATTACTTGTTTATTTATAACCAACTAATAGTTATAGTAATCATATGGTACATGTATGAGGTGGATAAATTTCATTCTAAGTAGCATTAGAAAGATAGTTACAACATTACCAATTTGAAGCTGAGAACATCACTATATTATTAAGGGAGTCTTATGATCTTGTGGCTGGAATGGTGAAAGGTTATGGACTAAAATTGTATAAGAAAATATATTAAAATCCCAAGAATATTATTCATAGAGTGTTCACTAAAATATTGGAAGGTCTTTTAATAAGAATAAATAATTTGAAGGGGATTATTTGTGAAGGAAATCCATAAAAAACTGAGAGAGATGGTAGGATGGACAATATGGATAGGATGGTAGGAGCTGAGTTGATGTGGAAGTTGAATGATTTAGGGTATAAATGATGTTTCAATGATATCAAAGACACAATGAAGATATAATAGATTCTATAACTTTTAAGTTTGGGAAACACACACATAATAAACATGTATTTTTTCCATCCCATTGACGGTAGGAAGAATGTGATAATTAGGCATAGTAGCTTATGGATATTTTTGGAGACAATTTCATGGAAGATGTAAGGAAAAAAAAATGTTTATAATTCTTCTCTAATAAATCTCTATGGTAGCTAACTACCAATTAAAAGTGTAGAATTTTTGTGTGAAAAATGGAGATGAAACTCAAATAGCTAACTATCAATTGGCCAAAATATCTAGCTATACTATTGAGGACCAATTTATCATAAATGAGGCACTCAAGATAGTTGTCATATTTGTAGTATGTCACTAAAAAAAATGAAAAAGTGTAGGGGACCATGACGCAAAGCTTGAACATATTAAATCTTGGTCCCCACAAAATGATTTGAAGCTTTAGGCAAAGCATATGGCCATGAATATTTTATAAAGGGAAAACACACCAGGGAACAATTATAGCTTGCTAATGTGATTGAATAGAACCCATTCAATGGTCTTGATTAAATTATTATTGTAAGAGAACTAAAGCTCTAAAGGCGAGCAAAGAACTTGACAATGTATGATTTTAATGTCAACATTATTATGAAGGAAAAGGTTTCCACATTGTTTTGTTAGAACTCTATCAACTCTTGTTCATGATTCAAATTGTCTTGGCTTCATTAATATTTGGAATCAAATTAACTATGTGTGCTAAGCACATTACTAAAACCTTTGAACAAGATGAAATTTGCAATGGCCTGCTTCGTCGTGTTTTTCTTAATTTTCCTTTAAATTTTTACATTAAAAAAATTATATATTACATAAAAATTGGTAAACCCTAACATAATATTTGGAGTGACAAATATACATTATAATGTGTATTAAAGCTTTGGTCAGATCCAAACCATAACGTACGGCCTGTTGTAGCAGGCTCATCATATAAGTTGTGTATGTTTTACAAAGCGCGATTAAAATCTTACTAATTTATAATCCTTTCAAGTATTATGGATAGGCCCTTTCTTAGTTTTCTCAAACACGTAACTTTTTGTGACACCATAGCAAAAGTCTGTTGAAATTTTTTATGTACCTTTCGTGAATCATATTTAAGATTTGATTAAACTGAATATGTATATTCTTCAATACAAATGAAATTATATCCACTCAAGATAGATGAAAGCGATCTGGCCTTTAAAATGTGTCAGTGGTTAGTCAATGGCGATAGATGATATTTCTCCCTATCACCGCAGATCTGGATTGAAAAATACGTAAATGTATACTGGGTATCCATGGCAGAATATCTTAATTAGGTGATTGGATCCACAATAAGTGTATTCAACAGCAACTAGGATCTGGAATGTTGCCTTCACAGTTAGGACACGACGCTAACATCTCCACAATTTCAAGCAGATTATCAATGCCTGCATTTGTATTCACTATTTTGTTGAGGATTGGTCGAGCAGAGACAGCGAGGGAAAACACAACGTTGAGCACAAGCAGCAGTGCCATAACTTTCAGAAGCATCGATCTCGACAATACTAATTGGCAGAATGAATGTTAACAAATGAAAAAACGTATTCGGTTTAGCGAGATAGAGAGCGAAGATCGAGAATGGTGATGGATAAACAAGGAAAATCGTATTTATAGAGACAGATGACGGCGTGTGAGTATGTTTGATCAAGTCAAAATTAAAATTTGTTCAACTAGGGTGATATTCAAAGTAAAAAATGGCGCGTGGAACTGCAACATTTCAAGAGGCGACAAAGGGACTTTGAATATCAACATTGACTTATTCATATTGCACGTCAATTGTCTTCGCTTTCTATCAAGCATGAAAGCACCTTTAACACCAATATCACCAATTTCAATTTTGACCTATTCAAACATTTGCACTCCATCGTCCATCTCTATAAATACGATTTACCTGGTTTATACATCACCATTCTCGATCTTCGCTCTCTATCTCTTAAAAAATTCACTCGGCTCTTCTTTCTTCATTTGTAAACCAATACGTACGTTTCTTTGCTTGATATTCATTCTGGCAATTAGTATGGAGAGATCGATTCATCTGAAAGTTATGGCAGTGCTGCTCATGCTCAACGCTATGGTTTTCCTCGCTGTCTCTACTCGACCAATCCTGACGGAAAAAGTGAATACAAATGCAAGCGTGAACAACAATGATTCAATTGATAACCTGGTTGAAATTGTGGAGATGTTAGCATCTGGTTCTAACTGTTCAGGCAACATCAAAGATCCTAATTGCCGCAAAAGATAAAACAATGATGCATAGAGTTACTGTGAATCCAACGCACATAACTAAGATTTTTCGCCACGGAAATCCGCGAGAGCTTTACATTATTTGGGTATTTTGTGGTCCATGGTGACAATGAGAAAGAGAAATATAATTAAATCCCTTGGACACTACTCGCTGACACATTTTAAAACCAGAACGCTTTCATCCATCTGGATTGCGTAATATGTAATTATTTTTCTGTATTCAAGAATATACATATTCAGCCCAATCAAATCTTAAATATCAAATTTGTTTCATTAAATATTCGTTTTCTAATTGTTCATTGTTTTCCACATTGAAGTTGGTGTGGTGGTAGCTCTAGTTTGTCGCAGAAATAACGTTTTCCTTTCTATTTCCCAATTATCATTGATCTTTTAGTGGTAAACTATCAAACTTATATTGAGTCAAGTTTCCCTATTCCTCTTTGGATATCCCAATTACTTATACAAATTATACATATTACTTATTTATACCGTTAATTTAAGTAGCATAGGTCAACTTCTTGTGATATGATTAGTCAAGCAAGGAACCAAGCTCTCCTCCTCAATTGTCATTATTTTTAGTGAAAATTATTAGTAACAAAAAATGATACGTAGCATTATCTCAAAGGCATCATGCAAACCCTTCACATCTATCTGTGCTACATAATGTTAATTCACTACTCACCAAATGTGATATGGTCATACTTTTTCCCTAAACAAAATCAACAACAATCAAAACTAATGGAATTTTAAACAAGTTAAACACTTATAAAATTAAAAAATGAAGCCATTAATGCAATGATTTCAAGAAAATAAAGCTATTTAGTACTATTATTATAGCGAGAAGAATAAATGGATTTTATCTCTCTGTTTAGAACAGATTTCCTTCTAAGGTGAAAATTTTGCAACTAATTTTCCTAAGGTATTTTGTCAAGTTCAATTAGAGGATATAAAATATTGGAGGTGCGTTTTATGTAGTGCAACTTTCTTGGTACTTGAACTTGACACAAAATAAAAGGATGTTTATGTGCAGTCAAGTATGTCAAGTAGTGCAACTTTCTTGGCACTTGAATTTGGTAATTTTTCTAAAGCCAACAAAGTATTTGTGCTTCTTATCTAACTATGAATTTTAGTTCCTTGAATTTTCTTTTAGTTTTGATAGAATCAAGAAAATGCTAACTCAATCATATAATATCTAATATTTTGAAGGATAAAGTGCCATGGCTTATCTAACCAATTCGCTAGAATGTTGGAGAAGTTTGAAAAACATATATTGAATGGTGTCCTAGCCAAAAGCAGGAATAATATTGAATTTGCTACAAGTAATTTTGGTCTATTGGATTATTTCATTAAAAAATTGCTTGAGACTAGCCTAATGAGTAAAAATTATATGTTTGGCCTTGCCAAAGTTATTATTTTTAATTGCTTCTTTTTTTAAAACTTTTTGGTTTTCATATGTAAGAAATATTATGTTACTTGACCTAAGAAGTTAATTATTAAAAGGAGAAACTATTGTTTACAACTGAAAGTAAGTTAAAATTTCTTTTCTCTTGAATCCCAATATCCTTGAAGTTTTTAAACTTTCTCAGCTTACCGCTAAATATTATTTAGACAAGAATAGTGATAGGTTCAAGTAGTTCTTAAGGTATATAATCAATTCTAACATGAAATAAAAGGTGTTGGATTTTGTTTGAAGAAATAAATTAGAGCCCTTTGAAATTAAGCAATTTGATGGATATTTTAGATTATTTTTCTAGGTACTAGGAATGTACTATAAGAAGCAAATATGCATATGTCTAATGCGCCTTCTTGTAAATATCCAAAAAAATATGTAAATAGAATATTTAATTATGAGGCAGGGGTTGTAGCGGGATTCCATAAATCTATTATAAATTTTAAAATAGCTTACCCTCCTTGTACTTTCATATAGTATCCACTCTTGCACACTTTATTGCAAGCCTTCTCTTTTGAATGGACTAAGTAGTTAGGAAAGAAACTAGTTTTATACTTCATTTGTGTTAGACATGTTTTTATTGTCTAATTAAAAACAATGCAATTGGATATACATTTGTCTTGTAGAAGTTATAGATTTTTTATTATTTCTTTACTATCCTTATCCTTAATATACTAGGATTTATATAGCATAAGAATATCTAATTAAGTAATAAATTTTCTTAGTCCCCCTATTTATCTTTTTGGGTGAAATATTGATAAAATGAAGGATACAATATGTATCATGATTGAAGAACTATAACCATAATTATGGCTATCCTATAGTTCATCATTGCTCGTCTACTTTTATGCCTAACCAAGTGATATCTCTAGTAATCATATGGTACATGTATGAGGTGGATAATATTTTATTTTAAGTAGCATTAGAAAGATGGTTCCTATTAGAGTAAAAGGTTTTATTTACTAAATTAATTTAATCATATTGATTAATTAACTAAGTCACCTTTTCCTTTTTTCACTTAAGCTAAATTTAGGAAGCTTTTTGGGGAATTTAATAATTATTTTATTTCATGCATTCATCCCTTAGGGTTTGCTTTAGGGTTTTGATCTCCTTTATTAAACAATTGATCTCATTGTAATTATTCATTCTGGCAAGTTAATTCATTTGTGATTCTTCTTGCAATTGTCTCCAATTATTCTTGCACTCTCTTGTTTGTAGGATTTTCTCTTGTACGTGGCAGGTATTTGCATGCAGGCGATTATTGGGCATTGTGGAATTCATCAATCATGAATTCTATCATGGTATCAGAAGTCCAGACCTGATGCACCTCATTCATCAAATTTGATATTTTCCTTATGAATATTTTTTGTTTGCATCTTGGGTCAATTTGAATCTCAAAATAAGATCTCTGAGGATTTGAAAATTCACCTTTTTTTGTGATCAAGGGGGGCGCCTATTGTTTTGGACCACCACCACCAGTGGTTAGAGACCTCCTCCCCTCCCCGACTGCCCTCCACCACCTCATGCCATCAATGGACCACCACCGCGCCACCAGTTTCATTGTTAGAAGCCTTTTTGAGCCTATTGGGATTTTTTTGTGATATTGGGAGCAAACAGAGGCGTTCTTCGATAAACCATATATTGAAGTAGAATTTATTTTAGATTTCATTTCTGGTTTGACCTTTTCTATTTTAGAATTGATGTAAACTTTTGTTTTAATCTTTTCTATTTTGTTTTAACCGTTATCTCGTCATACTAACTGCCAAAACGAACCTGAAGCAAAGATGCGTGATAAAGAGAGTATATTGTATTTATAAACAGAGTGCAAGCGTTTGTATAGGTCAAGAGTGATATTCGGTGAAAAAGGGTGAGATTCAAAGTAAAACAATGGAGCGTTGAATTGCAGCATTTTAAGAGGCTCGAGCTCAAAAGATGCTTTTATTTTTCTTGAACCAAACAATATAGTAGAAGTTCAATGCATTTTTGGTTTCACCATTTTTCTTTTCATACAACCCTTTATAATTTATAAAAACGTTTTTCAATAAATTTTTAAATTTTAACCAAAATTGAAATGGTCAAGCAAAGAAAAAAAATGTTGAATAGCAGCAATGAGTATGCTGATCTTGAATGCTATTCATTATTGAAAAAGTGTCTTTGATGACAAAGTGGACGTTATGATAAGTACAATAATTGAAAGGATACAATTTTAAAGGAAAAATCTTCAGAATCCTATCATCTAAAGTATCATAAATTGATGGAACCTCAAACCGTACATTTTAAAATCTCTCCCAATGGGATGTTTCTTTTGAAATATTTTCTTTGTGTGCAAGGGTGAGCTAGTCATAGTTCTAGTCTTTTCATGACCCCTTTTCTCCCAAGTACAATAGTTTGGAGTTGAGATGCACTTTCTATTATTCCACTTTGGTTTTTTGTTCTTCCAATCATGGATCTTTAATTTACATCTTTATGTCTCTTTTACCATTTATTAATAGGTAACATTACTTTTTAGCTATATACCATCATTTCATCCTTTCTAGTTGTCCTTTCCTTTATTGATGTTTTGTTATTAGCCTTAATAGCTTAATAATCTTTGATGAGTGACCACTTTAATGAATTGTCAAAATTTATTTGTATCCCTTTGTTGTTATTGCATCTATATTCTTTTTTGTTTTCTATGAAGGAAGGTATAGTTAGAACCATTATGGTCCTTGTATCAAGTGTGCATGTTATAATATGATAGATGATAACTTTCATTTTCTTTATATGTCAATCTAACATCAACAAGAGCATCGCTTATCATAGAATCTACCCACCTATGTGGTACAGTTGAAAGAACTAACATTTGGCTTGTTGCCAATAGAAATTTTCTATTTGTCTACATGTGTTCAATCCCTTTGTGAGATGTAAGAGGATCATTTGATAATAATATGTCATGTTTCTCTAAAGACTTAAAAGGGAGTTTTTGTTTGAGATATCTCATTCTTTGTTGCTTGTGGCCTATGAATTTTTTATGTTGAGGCGTCCCCCTCCTCTTGTATTATGAGATTTTCCTTGTACCGACAAGTATATATTGATGTGTGATAAGATTCAACATATTTCCCACATCACTTCAACATATACTTGTTGCAGGTAGCATGTGCCAACTTCTTGTGATATGAGTGCTCCATACATACAACCAACCTCTCCTCCCCAATTGTCAATATTCTTAGTGACAAATAGCTGAAATGCGGCATTCTCTTCAATACATCACATAGGCTCTTCAAATCTATATGTGCTAGATAATTTTAATTCACCACTTAGCAATATGTGATATGGTAATAATTATTTTCTCAAAGAAAATAAACAACAATCATGTAATGAAATTTTTAACAGGTTAAACACTTCGAAAAATTAAAAATTAAACCATTAATGCAATACATTAGAACATGGGAATATGTTTGCCATTATTAGAGTGGGAAGAATAAATGGGTTGGTATAGCTCTCCATTGACTAATTTTCCTAAGGTACTGTGTCAACTTCAAAATAATGTTTGTATAGTTTTTCAATTCTATTTTATTTAGTGCAGCATTTCTAGTCTTTAAATTTGATGCAAAATGAAAGGGTTTCCATGTGCATTCAAGTATGTCCTTAACTTCTCCTTTCAATATTAAAAAAAATATATTTTATCTATTTGAGAAAATTTCTTAAGAGGAAGATAAAAAAAAAAATTGTGCTCGTTATCAAACTATGATTTTTTGTTCCTTGGGAGATAGATAAAATTTGAGTGATTTGATGAGTTCCATAGAATGATAAACAAATTTGAAAAAGATAAAATTAATGGATGGTGTCCTAGCGATTCATTTCAAGAACATTCTTGAATTTAGGAAGAATATCAAATTTCCTATATGGAGATGGTATCTATTTGATTATTTATTTAACAAGTTTTTTGTGCCTAGCATAATGGATAATCATTATAGGTTTCACCTTGTCAATGTAGTTATCCTTAATTTATTCCTTTGTGAATATTTGTTGGGTCTCATATGTAAGAAATACTATCATAAGACCCATGAAGTTAAATATTTAAAGAGGGTAGAGTTACTTACAAATACAAATAAATTAACAAGTTTTATTTGACCTAACTCCATGTTTCACTAAAACTAATTCCTTATGAGCTTGCCACTAAATATGGTTGAGACATAATAGTCCTAGGGTGATTTACTTTTGGAGGCATATAATCAAGTCCAATGTACAGTAAATAGTGTTGAAGACTTGCTCAAGAAATGAACTATAGCCCTTTGAAATTTACAAATTTGAGGGATATTTCAATTCAAATTATTACATATTATGCTAGGTCCTAGAAATGTAGTGTAATTAATAAATATGCATATGTCTATGACGCTTGTTTTGAATGTTCATTTTTTTTAATGTAAATAGGCTATTTGAGTATTTGGACCATGGATCATACAGGGAATATACAAATATATTATTAATTTTAAAATCACTTACCCTCCCTATATCTCCATATGGTATATCACCCTTTTTCACACTTTCTTGGAAGCCTTCTCTAGTTAATGGACAAAGTAGGTAGGAAATTAATGGGTTCTATACTTCATCTATGTTAAAGATGTAGTGTTTGTTTGAATGAACCCTTTGTGGCTATATATACATTTCTCATCTAGAAATTGTAGAAATTTTTAGTATTTCTTTACTACCCTTATGTTGAATATATTACGATTTTTGTAGAAGAAGTCTGTCTAATTAAGTAATGAATTTACTTAGTACCCATATTTCTTCTTTTTGGGAAAAGGTTGATGATAATATAGGATACAATATGTATCACTATTGAAGAATTGTAATCAAAATTTATGTTTCTCCTATGGTTCCTCATTACTTGTTTATTTATAACCAACTAATAGTTATAGTAATCATATGGTACATGTATGAGGTGGATAAATTTCATTCTAAGTAGCATTAGAAAGATAGTTACAACATTACCAATTTGAAGCTGAGAACATCACTATATTATTAAGGGAGTCTTATGATCTTGTGGCTGGAATGGTGAAAGGTTATGGACTAAAATTGTATAAGAAAATATATTAAAATCCCAAGAATATTATTCATAGAGTGTTCACTAAAATATTGGAAGGTCTTTTAATAAGAATAAATAATTTGAAGGGGATTATTTGTGAAGAAAATCCATAAAAAACTGAGAGAGATGGTAGGATGGACAATATGGATAGGATGGTAGGAGCTGAGTTGATGTGGAAGTTGAATGATTTAGGGTATAAATGATGTTTCAATGATATCAAAGACACAATGAAGATATAATAGATTCTATAACTTTTAAGGTTGGGAAACACACACATAATAAACATGTATTTTTTCCATCCCATTGACGGTAGGAAGAATGTGATAATTAGGCATAGTAGCTTATGGATATTTTTGGAGACAATTTCATGGAAGATGTAAGGAAAAAAAAATGTTTATAATTCTTCTCTAATAAATCTCTATGGTAGCTAACTACCAATTAAAAGTGTAGAATTTTTGTGTGAAAAATGGAGATGAAACTCAAATAGCTAACTATCAATTGGCCAAAATATCTAGCTATACTATTGAGGACCAATTTATCATAAATGAGGCACTCAAGATAGTTGTCATATTTGTAGTATGTCACTAAAAAAAATGAAAAAGTGTAGGGGACCATGACGCAAAGCTTGAACATATTAAATCTTGGTCCCCACAAAATGATTTGAAGCTTTAGGCAAAGCATATGGCCATGAATATTTTATAAAGGGAAAACACACCAGGGAACAATTATAGCTTGCTAATGTGATTGAATAGAACCCATTCAATGGTCTTGATTAAATTATTATTGTAAGAGAACTAAAGCTCTAAAGGCGAGCAAAGAACTTGACAATGTATGATTTTAATGTCAACATTATTATGAAGGAAAAGGTTTCCACATTGTTTTGTTAGAATTCTATCAACTCTTGTTCATGATTCAAATTGTCTTGGCTTCATTAATATTTGGAATCAAATTAACTATGTGTGCTAAGCACATTACTAAAACCTTTGAACAAGATGAAATTTGCAATGGCCTGCTTCGTCGTGTTTTTCTTAATTTTCCTTTAAATTTTTACATTAAAAAAATTATATATTACATAAAAATTGGTAAACCCTAACATAATATTTGGAGTGACAAATATACATTATAATGTGTATTAAAGCTTTGGTCAGATCCAAACCATAACGTACGGCCTGTTGTAGCAGGCTCATCATATAAGTTGTGTATGTTTTACAAAGCGCGATTAAAATCTTACTAATTTATAATCCTTTCAAGTATTATGGATAGGCCCTTTCTTAGTTTTCTCAAACACGTAACTTTTTGTGACACCATAGCAAAAGTCTGTTGAAATTTTTTATGTACCTTTCGTGAATCATATTTAAGATTTGATTAAACTGAATATGTATATTCTTCAATACAAATGAAATTATATCCACTCAAGATAGATGAAAGCGATCTGGCCTTTAAAATGTGTCAGTGGTTAGTCAATGGCGATAGATGATATTTCTCCCTATCACCGCAGATCTGGATTGAAAAATACGTAAATGTATACTGGGTATCCATGGCAGAATATCTTAATTAGGTGATTGGATCCACAATAAGTGTATTCAACAGCAACTAGGATCTGGAATGTTGCCTTCACAGTTAGGACACGACGCTAACATCTCCACAATTTCAAGCAGATTATCAATGCCTGCATTTGTATTCACTATTTTGTTGAGGATTGGTCGAGCAGAGACAGCGAGGGAAAACACAACGTTGAGCACAAGCAGCAGTGCCATAACTTTCAGAAGCATCGATCTCGACAATACTAATTGGCAGAATGAATGTTAACAAATGAAAAAACGTATTCGGTTTAGCGAGATAGAGAGCGAAGATCGAGAATGGTGATGGATAAACAAGGAAAATCGTATTTATAGAGACAGACGACGGCGTGTGAGTATGTTTGATCAAGTCAAAATTAAAATTTGTTCAACTAGGGTGATATTCAAAGTAAAAAATGGCGCGTGGAACTGCAACATTTCAAGAGGCGACAAAGGGACTTTGAATATCAACATTGACTTATTCATATTGCACGTCAATTGTCTTCGCTTTCTATCAAGCATGAAAGCACCTTTAACACCAATATCACCAATTTCAATTTTGACCTATTCAAACATTTGCACTCCATCGTCCATCTCTATAAATACGATTTACCTGGTTTATACATCACCATTCTCGATCTTCGCTCTCTATCTCTTAAAAAATTCACTCGGCTCTTCTTTCTTCATTTGTAAACCAATACGTACGTTTCTTTGCTTGATATTCATTCTGGCAATTAGTATGGAGAGATCGATTCATCTGAAAGTTATGGCAGTGCTGCTCATGCTCAACGCTATGGTTTTCCTCGCTGTCTCTGCTCGACCAATCCTGACGGAAAAAGTGAATACAAATGCAAGCGTGAACAACAATGATTCAATTGATAATCTGGTTGAAATTGTGGAGATGTTAGCATCTGGTTCTAACTGTTCAGGCAACATCAAAGATCCTAATTGCCGCAAAAGATAAAACAATGATGCATAGAGTTACTGTGAATCCAACGCACATAACTAAGATTTTTCGCCACGGAAATCCGTGAGAGCTTTACATTATTTGGGTATTTTGTGGTCCATGGTGACAACGAGAAAGAGAAATATAATTAAATCCCTTGGACACTACTCGCTGACACATTTTAAAACCAGAACGCTTTCATCCATCTGGATTGCGTAATATGTAATTATTTTTCTGTATTCAAGAATATACATATTCAGCCCAATCAAATCTTAAATATCAAATTTGTTTCATTAAATATTCGTTTTCTAATTGTTCATTGTTTTCCACATTGAAGTTGGTGTGGTGGTAGCTCTAGTTTGTCGCAGAAATAACGTTTTCCTTTCTATTTCCCAATTATCATTAATCTTTTAGTGGTAAACTATCAAACTTATATTGAGTCAAGTTTCCCTATTCCTCTTTGGATATCCCAATTACTTATACAAATTATACATATTACTTATTTATACCGTTAATTTAAGTAGCATAGGTCAACCTCTTGTGATATGATTAGTCAAGCAAGGAACCAAGCTCTCCTCCTCAATTGTCATTATTTTTAGTGAAAATTATTAGTAACAAAAAATGATACGTAGCATTATCTCAAAGGCATCATGCAAACCCTTCACATCTATCTGTGCTACATAATGTTAATTCACTACTCACCAAATGTGATATGGTCATACTTTTTCCCTAAACAAAATCAACAACAATCAAAACTAATGGAATTTTAAACAAGTTAAACACTTATAAAATTAAAAAATGAAGCCATTAATGCAATGATTTCAAGAAAATAAAGCTATTTAGTACTATTATTATAGCGAGAAGAATAAATGGATTTTATCTCTCTGTTTAGAACAGATTTCCTTCTAAGGTGAAAATTTTGCAACTAATTTTCCTAAGGTATTTTGTCAAGTTCAATTAGAGGATATAAAATATTGGAGGTGCGTTTTATGTAGTGCAACTTTCTTGGTACTTGAACTTGACACAAAATAAAAGGATGTTTATGTGCAGTCAAGTATGTCAAGTAGTGCAACTTTCTTGGCACTTGAATTTGGTAATTTTTCTAAAGCCAACAAAGTATTTGTGCTTCTTATCTAACTATGAATTTTAGTTCCTTGAATTTTCTTTTAGTTTTGATAGAATCAAGAAAATGCTAACTCAATCATATAATATCTAATATTTTGAAGGATAAAGTGCCATGGCTTATCTAACCAATTCGCTAGAATGTTGGAGAAGTTTGAAAAACATATATTGAATGGTGTCCTAGCCAAAAGCAGGAATAATATTGAATTTGCTACAAGTAATTTTGGTCTATTGGATTATTTCATTAAAAAATTGCTTGAGACTAGCCTAATGAGTAAAAATTATATGTTTGGCCTTGCCAAAGTTATTATTTTTAATTGCTTCTTTTTTTAAAACTTTTTGGTTTTCATATGTAAGAAATATTATGTTACTTGACCTAAGAAGTTAATTATTAAAAGGAGAAACTATTGTTTACAACTGAAAGTAAGTTAAAATTTCTTTTCTCTTGAATCCCAATATCCTTGAAGTTTTTAAACTTTCTCAGCTTACCGCTAAATATTATTTAGACAAGAATAGTGATAGGTTCAAGTAGTTCTTAAGGTATATAATCAATTCTAACATGAAATAAAAGGTGTTGGATTTTGTTTGAAGAAATAAATTAGAGCCCTTTGAAATTAAGCAATTTGATGGATATTTTAGATTATTTTTCTAGGTACTAGGAATGTACTATAAGAAGCAAATATGCATATGTCTAATGCGCCTTCTTGTAAATATCCAAAAAAATATGTAAATAGAATATTTAATTATGAGGCAGGGGTTGTAGCGGGATTCCATAAATCTATTATAAATTTTAAAATAGCTTACCCTCCTTGTACTTTCATATAGTATCCACTCTTGCACACTTTATTGCAAGCCTTCTCTTTTGAATGGACTAAGTAGTTAGGAAAGAAACTAGTTTTATACTTCATTTGTGTTAGACATGTTTTTATTGTCTAATTAAAAACAATGCAATTGGATATACATTTGTCTTGTAGAAGTTATAGATTTTTTATTATTTCTTTACTATCCTTATCCTTAATATACTAGGATTTATATAGCATAAGAATATCTAATTAAGTAATAAATTTTCTTAGTCCCCCTATTTATCTTTTTGGGTGAAATATTGATAAAATGAAGGATACAATATGTATCATGATTGAAGAACTATAACCATAATTATGGCTATCCTATAGTTCATCATTGCTCGTCTACTTTTATGCCTAACCAAGTGATATCTCTAGTAATCATATGGTACATGTATGAGGTGGATAATATTTTATTTTAAGTAGCATTAGAAAGATGGTTCCTATTAGAGTAAAAGGTTTTATTTACTAAATTAATTTAATCATATTGATTAATTAACTAAGTCACCTTTTCCTTTTTTCACTTAAGCTAAATTTAGGAAGCTTTTTGGGGAATTTAATAATTATTTTATTTCATGCATTCATCCCTTAGGGTTTGCTTTAGGGTTTTGATCTCCTTTATTAAACAATTGATCTCATTGTAATTATTCATTCTGGCAAGTTAATTCATTTGTGATTCTTCTTGCAATTGTCTCCAATTATTCTTGCACTCTCTTGTTTGTAGGATTTTCTCTTGTACGTGGCAGGTATTTGCATGCAGGCGATTATTGGGCATTGTGGAATTCATCAATCATGAATTCTATCATGGTATCAGAAGTCCAGACCTGATGCACCTCATTCATCAAATTTGATATTTTCCTTATGAATATTTTTTGTTTGCATCTTGGGTCAATTTGAATCTCAAAATAAGATCTCTGAGGATTTGAAAATTCACCTTTTTTTGTGATCAAGGGGGGCGCCTATTGTTTTGGACCACCACCACCAGTGGTTAGAGACCTCCTCCCCTCCCCGACTGCCCTCCACCACCTCATGCCATCAATGGTCCACCACCGCGCCACCAGTTTCATTGTTAGAAGCCTTTTTGAGCCTATTGGGATTTTTTTGTGATATTGGGAGCAAACAGAGGCGTTCTTCGATAAACCATATATTGAAGTAGAATTTATTTTAGATTTCATTTCTGGTTTGACCTTTTCTATTTTAGAATTGATGTAAACTTTTGTTTTAATCTTTTCTATTTTGTTTTAACCGTTATCTCGTCATACTAACTGCCAAAACGAACCTGAAGCAAAGATGCGTGATAAAGAGAGTATATTGTATTTATAAACAGAGTGCAAGCGTTTGTATAGGTCAAGAGTGATATTCGGTGAAAAAGGGTGAGATTCAAAGTAAAACAATGGAGCGTTGAATTGCAGCATTTTAAGAGGCTCGAGCTCAAAAGATGCTTTTATTTTTCTTGAACCAAACAATACAGTAGAAGTTCAATGCATTTTTGGTTTCACCATTTTTCTTTTCATACAACCCTTTACAATTTATAAAAACGTTTTTCAATAAATTTTTAAATTTTAACCAAAATTGAAATGGTCAAGCAAAGAAAAAAAATGTTGAATAGCAGCAATGAGTATGCTGATCTTGAATGCTATTCATTATTGAAAAAGTGTCTTTGATGACAAAGTGGACGTTATGATAAGTACAATAATTGAAAGGATACAATTTTAAAGGAAAAATCTTCAGAATCCTATCATCTAAAGTATCATAAATTGATGGAACCTCAAACCGTACATTTTAAAATCTCTCCCAATGGGATGTTTCTTTTGAAATATTTTCTTTGTGTGCAAGGGTGAGCTAGTCATAGTTCTAGTCTTTTCATGACCCCTTTTCTCCCAAGTACAATAGTTTGGAGTTGAGATGCACTTTCTATTATTCCACTTTGGTTTTTTGTTCTTCCAATCATGGATCTTTAATTTACATCTTTATGTCTCTTTTACCATTTATTAATAGGTAACATTACTTTTTAGCTATATACCATCATTTCATCCTTTCTAGTTGTCCTTTCCTTTATTGATGTTTTGTTATTAGCCTTAATAGCTTAATAATCTTTGATGAGTGACCACTTTAATGAATTGTCAAAATTTATTTGTATCCCTTTGTTGTTATTGCATCTATATTCTTTTTTGTTTTCTATGAAGGAAGGTATAGTTAGAACCATTATGGTCCTTGTATCAAGTGTGCATGTTATAATATGATAGATGATAACTTTCATTTTCTTTATATGTCAATCTAACATCAACAAGAGCATCGCTTATCATAGAATCTACCCACCTATGTGGTACAGTTGAAAGAACTAACATTTGGCTTGTTGCCAATAGAAATTTTCTATTTGTCTACATGTGTTCAATCCCTTTGTGAGATGTAAGAGGATCATTTGATAATAATATGTCATGTTTCTCTAAAGACTTAAAAGGGAGTTTTTGTTTGAGATATCTCATTCTTTGTTGCTTGTGGCCTATGAATTTTTTATGTTGAGGCATCCCCCTCCTCTTGTATTATGAGATTTTCCTTGTACCGACAAGTATATATTGATGTGTGATAAGATTCAACATATTTCCCACATCACTTCAACATATACTTGTTGCAGGTAGCATGTGCCAACTTCTTGTGATATGAGTGCTCCATACATACAACCAACCTCTCCTCCCCAATTGTCAATATTCTTAGTGACAAATAGCTGAAATGCGGCATTCTCTTCAATACATCACATAGGCTCTTCAAATCTATATGTGCTAGATAATTTTAATTCACCACTTAGCAATATGTGATATGGTAATAATTATTTTCTCAAAGAAAATAAACAACAATCATGTAATGAAATTTTTAACAGGTTAAACACTTCGAAAAATTAAAAATTAAACCATTAATGCAATACATTAGAACATGGGAATATGTTTGCCATTATTAGAGTGGGAAGAATAAATGGGTTGGTATAGCTCTCCATTGACTAATTTTCCTAAGGTACTGTGTCAACTTCAAAATAATGTTTGTATAGTTTTTCAATTCTATTTTATTTAGTGCAGCATTTCTAGTCTTTAAATTTGATGCAAAATGAAAGGGTTTCCATGTGCATTCAAGTATGTCCTTAACTTCTCCTTTCAATATTAAAAAAAATATATTTTATCTATTTGAGAAAATTTCTTAAGAGGAAGATAAAAAAAAAAATTGTGCTCGTTATCAAACTATGATTTTTTGTTCCTTGGGAGATAGATAAAATTTGAGTGATTTGATGAGTTCCATAGAATGATAAACAAATTTGAAAAAGATAAAATTAATGGATGGTGTCCTAGCGATTCATTTCAAGAACATTCTTGAATTTAGGAAGAATATCAAATTTCCTATATGTAGATGGTATCTATTTGATTATTTATTTAACAAGTTTTTTGTGCCTAGCATAATGGATAATCATTATAGGTTTCACCTTGTCAATGTAGTTATCCTTAATTTATTCCTTTGTGAATATTTGTTGGGTCTCATATGTAAGAAATACTATCATAAGACCCATGAAGTTAAATATTTAAAGAGGGTAGAGTTACTTACAAATACAAATAAATTAACAAGTTTTATTTGACCTAACTCCATGTTTCACTAAAACTAATTCCTTATGAGCTTGCCACTAAATATGGTTGAGACATAATAGTCCTAGGGTGATTTACTTTTGGAGGCATATAATCAAGTCCAATGTACAGTAAATAGTGTTGAAGACTTGCTCAAGAAATGAACTATAGCCCTTTGAAATTTACAAATTTGAGGGATATTTCAATTCAAATTATTACATATTATGCTAGGTCCTAGAAATGTAGTGTAATTAATAAATATGCATATGTCTATGACGCTTGTTTTGAATGTTCATTTTTTTTAATGTAAATAGGCTATTTGAGTATTTGGACCATGGATCATACAGGGAATATACAAATATATTATTAATTTTAAAATCACTTACCCTCCCTATATCTCCATATGGTATATCACCCTTTTTCACACTTTCTTGGAAGCCTTCTCTAGTTAATGGACAAAGTAGGTAGGAAATTAATGGGTTCTATACTTCATCTATGTTAAAGATGTAGTGTTTGTTTGAATGAACCCTTTGTGGCTATATATACATTTCTCATCTAGAAATTGTAGAAATTTTTAGTATTTCTTTACTACCCTTATGTTGAATATATTACGATTTTTGTAGAAGAAGTCTGTCTAATTAAGTAATGAATTTACTTAGTACCCATATTTCTTCTTTTTGGGAAAAGGTTGATGATAATATAGGATACAATATGTATCACTATTGAAGAATTGTAATCAAAATTTATGTTTCTCCTATGGTTCCTCATTACTTGTTTATTTATAACCAACTAATAGTTATAGTAATCATATGGTACATGTATGAGGTGGATAAATTTCATTCTAAGTAGCATTAGAAAGATAGTTACAACATTACCAATTTGAAGCTGAGAACATCACTATATTATTAAGGGAGTCTTATGATCTTGTGGCTGGAATGGTGAAAGGTTATGGACTAAAATTGTATAAGAAAATATATTAAAATCCCAAGAATATTATTCATAGAGTGTTCACTAAAATATTGGAAGGTCTTTTAATAAGAATAAATAATTTGAAGGGGATTATTTGTGAAGGAAATCCATAAAAAACTGAGAGAGATGGTAGGATGGACAATATGGATAGGATGGTAGGAGCTGAGTTGATGTGGAAGTTGAATGATTTAGGGTATAAATGATGTTTCAATGATATCAAAGACACAATGAAGATATAATAGATTCTATAACTTTTAAGGTTGGGAAACACACACATAATAAACATGTATTTTTTCCATCCCATTGATGGTAGGAAGAATGTGATAATTAGGCATAGTAGCTTATGGATATTTTTGGAGACAATTTCATGGAAGATGTAAGGAAAAAAAAATGTTTATAATTCTTCTCTAATAAATCTCTATGGTAGCTAACTACCAATTAAAAGTGTAGAATTTTTGTGTGAAAAATGGAGATGAAACTCAAATAGCTAACTATCAATTGGCCAAAATATCTAGCTATACTATTGAGGACCAATTTATCATAAATGAGGCACTCAAGATAGTTGTCATATTTGTAGTATGTCACTAAAAAAAATGAAAAAGTGTAGGGGACCATGACGCAAAGCTTGAACATATTAAATCTTGGTCCCCACAAAATGATTTGAAGCTTTAGGCAAAGCATATGGCCATGAATATTTTATAAAGGGAAAACACACCAGGGAACAATTATAGCTTGCTAATGTGATTGAATAGAACCCATTCAATGGTCTTGATTAAATTATTATTGTAAGAGAACTAAAGCTCTAAAGGCGAGCAAAGAACTTGACAATGTATGATTTTAATGTCAACATTATTATGAAGGAAAAGGTTTCCACATTGTTTTGTTAGAATTCTATCAACTCTTGTTCATGATTCAAATTGTCTTGGCT
Organism: Cryptomeria japonica; assembly: GCF_030272615.1. NCBI lineage: Eukaryota > Viridiplantae > Streptophyta > Pinopsida > Cupressales > Cupressaceae > Cryptomeria > Cryptomeria japonica. The sequence continues at coordinate 440,021 of NW_026728925.1, forward strand.
TCATTAATATTTGGAATCAAATTAACTATGTGTGCTAAGCACATTACTAAAACCTTTGAACAAGATGAAATTTGCAATGGCCTGCTTCATCGTGTTTTTCTTAATTTTCCTTTAAATTTTTACATTAAAAAAATTATATATTACATAAAAATTGGTAAACCCTAACATAATATTTGGAGTGACAAATATACATTATAATGTGTATTAAAGCTTTGGTCAGATCCAAACCATAACGTACGGCCTGTTGTAGCAGGCTCATCATATAAGTTGTGTATGTTTTACAAAGCGCGATTAAAATCTTACTAATTTATAATCCTTTCAAGTATTATGGATAGGCCCTTTCTTAGTTTTCTCAAACACGTAACTTTTTGTGACACCATAGCAAAAGTCTGTTGAAATTTTTTATGTACCTTTCGTGAATCATATTTAAGATTTGATTAAACTGAATATGTATATTCTTCAATACAAATGAAATTATATCCACTCAAGATAGATGAAAGCGATCTGGCCTTTAAAATGTGTCAGTGGTTAGTCAATGGCGATAGATGATATTTCTCCCTATCACCGCAGATCTGGATTGAAAAATACGTAAATGTATACTGGGTATCCATGGCAGAATATCTTAATTAGGTGATTGGATCCACAATAAGTGTATTCAACAGCAACTAGGATCTGGAATGTTGCCTTCACAGTTAGGACACGACGCTAACATCTCCACAATTTCAAGCAGATTATCAATGCCTGCATTTGTATTCACTATTTTGTTGAGGATTGGTCGAGCAGAGACAGCGAGGGAAAACACAACGTTGAGCACAAGCAGCAGTGCCATAACTTTCAGAAGCATCGATCTCGACAATACTAATTGGCAGAATGAATGTTAACAAATGAAAAAACGTATTCGGTTTAGCGAGATAGAGAGCGAAGATCGAGAATGGTGATGGATAAACAAGGAAAATCGTATTTATAGAGACAGACGACGGCGTGTGAGTATGTTTGATCAAGTCAAAATTAAAATTTGTTCAACTAGGGTGATATTCAAAGTAAAAAATGGCGCGTGGAACTGCAACATTTCAAGAGGCGACAAAGGGACTTTGAATATCAACATTGACTTATTCATATTGCACGTCAATTGTCTTCGCTTTCTATCAAGCATGAAAGCACCTTTAACACCAATATCACCAATTTCAATTTTGACCTATTCAAACATTTGCACTCCATCGTCCATCTCTATAAATACGATTTACCTGGTTTATACATCACCATTCTCGATCTTCGCTCTCTATCTCTTAAAAAATTCACTCGGCTCTTCTTTCTTCATTTGTAAACCAATACGTACGTTTCTTTGCTTGATATTCATTCTGGCAATTAGTATGGAGAGATCGATTCATCTGAAAGTTATGGCAGTGCTGCTCATGCTCAACGCTATGGTTTTCCTCGCTGTCTCTGCTCGACCAATCCTGACGGAAAAAGTGAATACAAATGCAAGCGTGAACAACAATGATTCAATTGATAATCTGGTTGAAATTGTGGAGATGTTAGCATCTGGTTCTAACTGTTCAGGCAACATCAAAGATCCTAATTGCCGCAAAAGATAAAACAATGATGCATAGAGTTACTGTGAATCCAACGCACATAACTAAGATTTTTCGCCACGGAAATCCGTGAGAGCTTTACATTATTTGGGTATTTTGTGGTCCATGGTGACAACGAGAAAGAGAAATATAATTAAATCCCTTGGACACTACTCGCTGACACATTTTAAAACCAGAACGCTTTCATCCATCTGGATTGCGTAATATGTAATTATTTTTCTGTATTCAAGAATATACATATTCAGCCCAATCAAATCTTAAATATCAAATTTGTTTCATTAAATATTCGTTTTCTAATTGTTCATTGTTTTCCACATTGAAGTTGGTGTGGTGGTAGCTCTAGTTTGTCGCAGAAATAACGTTTTCCTTTCTATTTCCCAATTATCATTAATCTTTTAGTGGTAAACTATCAAACTTATATTGAGTCAAGTTTCCCTATTCCTCTTTGGATATCCCAATTACTTATACAAATTATACATATTACTTATTTATACCGTTAATTTAAGTAGCATAGGTCAACTTCTTGTGATATGATTAGTCAAGCAAGGAACCAAGCTCTCCTCCTCAATTGTCATTATTTTTAGTGAAAATTATTAGTAACAAAAAATGATACGTAGCATTATCTCAAAGGCATCATGCAAACCCTTCACATCTATCTGTGCTACATAATGTTAATTCACTACTCACCAAATGTGATATGGTCATACTTTTTCCCTAAACAAAATCAACAACAATCAAAACTAATGGAATTTTAAACAAGTTAAACACTTATAAAATTAAAAAATGAAGCCATTAATGCAATGATTTCAAGAAAATAAAGCTATTTAGTACTATTATTATAGCGAGAAGAATAAATGGATTTTATCTCTCTGTTTAGAACAGATTTCCTTCTAAGGTGAAAATTTTGCAACTAATTTTCCTAAGGTATTTTGTCAAGTTCAATTAGAGGATATAAAATATTGGAGGTGCGTTTTATGTAGTGCAACTTTCTTGGTACTTGAACTTGACACAAAATAAAAGGATGTTTATGTGCAGTCAAGTATGTCAAGTAGTGCAACTTTCTTGGCACTTGAATTTGGTAATTTTTCTAAAGCCAACAAAGTATTTGTGCTTCTTATCTAACTATGAATTTTAGTTCCTTGAATTTTCTTTTAGTTTTGATAGAATCAAGAAAATGCTAACTCAATCATATAATATCTAATATTTTGAAGGATAAAGTGCCATGGCTTATCTAACCAATTCGCTAGAATGTTGGAGAAGTTTAAAAAACATATATTGAATGGTGTCCTAGCCAAAAGTAGGAATAATATTGAATTTGCTACAAGTAATTTTGGTCTATTGGATTATTTCATTAAAAAATTGCTTGAGACTAGCCTAATGAGTAAAAATTATATGTTTGGCCTTGCCAAAGTTATTATTTTTAATTGCTTCTTTTTTTAAAACTTTTTGGTTTTCATATGTAAGAAATATTATGTTACTTGACCTAAGAAGTTAATTATTAAAAGGAGAAACTATTGTTTACAACTGAAAGTAAGTTAAAATTTCTTTTCTCTTGAATCCCAATATCCTTGAAGTTTTTAAACTTTCTCAGCTTACCGCTAAATATTATTTAGACAAGAATAGTGATAGGTTCAAGTAGTTCTTAAGGTATATAATCAATTCTAACATGAAATAAAAGGTGTTGGATTTTGTTTGAAGAAATAAATTAGAGCCCTTTGAAATTAAGCAATTTGATGGATATTTTAGATTATTTTTCTAGGTACTAGGAATGTACTATAAGAAGCAAATATGCATATGTCTAATGCGCCTTCTTGTAAATATCCAAAAAAATATGTAAATAGAATATTTAATTATGAGGCAGGGGTTGTAGCGGGATTCCATAAATCTATTATAAATTTTAAAATAGCTTACCCTCCTTGTACTTTCATATAGTATCCACTCTTGCACACTTTATTGCAAGCCTTCTCTTTTGAATGGACTAAGTAGTTAGGAAAGAAACTAGTTTTATACTTCATTTGTGTTAGACATGTTTTTATTGTCTAATTAAAAACAATGCAATTGGATATACATTTGTCTTGTAGAAGTTATAGATTTTTTATTATTTCTTTACTATCCTTATCCTTAATATACTAGGATTTATATAGCATAAGAATATCTAATTAAGTAATAAATTTTCTTAGTCCCCCTATTTATCTTTTTGGGTGAAATATTGATAAAATGAAGGATACAATATGTATCATGATTGAAGAACTATAACCATAATTATGGCTATCCTATAGTTCATCATTGCTCGTCTACTTTTATGCCTAACCAAGTGATATCTCTAGTAATCATATGGTACATGTATGAGGTGGATAATATTTTATTTTAAGTAGCATTAGAAAGATGGTTCCTATTAGAGTAAAAGGTTTTATTTACTAAATTAATTTAATCATATTGATTAATTAACTAAGTCACCTTTTCCTTTTTTCACTTAAGCTAAATTTAGGAAGCTTTTTGGGGAATTTAATAATTATTTTATTTCATGCATTCATCCCTTAGGGTTTGCTTTAGGGTTTTGATCTCCTTTATTAAACAATTGATCTCATTGTAATTATTCATTCTGGCAAGTTAATTCATTTGTGATTCTTCTTGCAATTGTCTCCAATTATTCTTGCACTCTCTTGTTTGTAGGATTTTCTCTTGTACGTGGCAGGTATTTGCATGCAGGCGATTATTGGGCATTGTGGAATTCATCAATCATGAATTCTATCATGGTATCAGAAGTCCAGACCTGATGCACCTCATTCATCAAATTTGATATTTTCCTTATGAATATTTTTTGTTTGCATCTTGGGTCAATTTGAATCTCAAAATAAGATCTCTGAGGATTTGAAAATTCACCTTTTTTTGTGATCAAGGGGGGCGCCTATTGTTTTGGACCACCACCACCAGTGGTTAGAGACCTCCTCCCCTCCCCGACTGCCCTCCACCACCTCATGCCATCAATGGTCGACCACCGCGCCACCAGTTTCATTGTTAGAAGCCTTTTTGAGCCTATTGGGATTTTTTTGTGATATTGGGAGCAAATAGAGGCGTTCTTCGATAAACCATATATTGAAGTAGAATTTATTTTAGATTTCATTTCTGGTTTGACCTTTTCTATTTTAGAATTGATGTAAACTTTTGTTTTAATCTTTTCTATTTTGTTTTAACCGTTATCTCGTCATACTAACTGCCAAAACGAACCTGAAGCAAAGATGCGTGATAAAGAGAGTATATTGTATTTATAAACAGAGTGCAAGCGTTTGTATAGGTCAAGAGTGATATTCGGTGAAAAAGGGTGAGATTCAAAGTAAAACAATGCAGCGTTGAATTGCAGCATTTTAAGAGGCTCGAGCTCAAAAGATGCTTTTATTTTTCTTGAACCAAACAATACAGTAGAAGTTCAATGCATTTTTGGTTTCACCATTTTTCTTTTCATACAACCCTTTATAATTTATAAAAACGTTTTTCAATAAATTTTTAAATTTTAACCAAAATTGAAATGGTCAAGCAAAGAAAAAAAATGTTGAATAGCAGCAATGAGTATGCTGATCTTGAATGCTATTCATTATTGAAAAAGTGTCTTTGATGACAAAGTGGACGTTATGATAAGTACAATAATTGAAAGGATACAATTTTAAAGGAAAAATCTTCAGAATCCTATCATCTAAAGTATCATAAATTGATGGAACCTCAAACCGTACATTTTAAAATCTCTCCCAATGGGATGTTTCTTTTGAAATATTTTTTTTGTGTGCAAGGGTGAGCTAGTCATAGTTCTAGTCTTTTCATGACCCCTTTTCTCCCAAGTACAATAGTTTGGAGTTGAGATGCACTTTCTATTATTCCACTTTGGTTTTTTGTTCTTCCAATCATGGATCTTTAATTTACATCTTTATGTCTCTTTTACCATTTATTAATAGGTAACATTACTTTTTAGCTATATACCATCATTTCATCCTTTCTAGTTGTCCTTTCCTTTATTGATGTTTTGTTATTAGCCTTAATAGCTTAATAATCTTTGATGAGTGACCACTTTAATGAATTGTCAAAATTTATTTGTATCCCTTTGTTGTTATTGCATCTATATTCTTTTTTGTTTTCTATGAAGGAAGGTATAGTTAGAACCATTATGGTCCTTGTATCAAGTGTGCATGTTATAATATGATAGATGATAACTTTCATTTTCTTTATATGTCAATCTAACATCAACAAGAGCATCGCTTATCATAGAATCTACCCACCTATGTGGTACAGTTGAAAGAACTAACATTTGGCTTGTTGCCAATAGAAATTTTCTATTTGTCTACATGTGTTCAATACCTTTGTGAGATGTAAGAGGATCATTTGATAATAATATGTCATGTTTCTCTAAAGACTTAAAAGGGAGTTTTTGTTTGAGATATCTCATTCTTTGTTGCTTGTGGCCTATGAATTTTTTATGTTGAGGCGTCCCCCTCCTCTTGTATTATGAGATTTTCCTTGTACCGACAAGTATATATTGATGTGTGATAAGATTCAACATATTTCCCACATCACTTCAACATATACTTGTTGCAGGTAGCATGTGCCAACTTCTTGTGATATGAGTGCTCCATACATACAACCAACCTCTCCTCCCCAATTGTCAATATTCTTAGTGACAAATAGCTGAAATGCGGCATTCTCTTCAATACATCACATAGGCTCTTCAAATCTATATGTACTAGATAATTTTAATTCACCACTTAGCAATATGTGATATGGTAATAATTATTTTCTCAAAGAAAATAAACAACAATCATGTAATGAAATTTTTAACAGGTTAAACACTTCGAAAAATTAAAAATTAAACCATTAATGCAATACATTAGAACATGGGAATATGTTTGCCATTATTAGAGTGGGAAGAATAAATGGGTTGGTATAGCTCTCCATTGACTAATTTTCCTAAGGTACTGTGTCAACTTCAAAATAATGTTTGTATAGTTTTTCAATTCTATTTTATTTAGTGCAGCATTTCTAGTCTTTAAATTTGATGCAAAATGAAAGGGTTTCCATGTGCATTCAAGTATGTCCTTAACTTCTCCTTTCAATATTAAAAAAAATATATTTTATCTATTTGAGAAAATTTCTTAAGAGGAAGATAAAAAAAAAAATTGTGCTCGTTATCAAACTATGATTTTTTGTTCCTTGGGAGATAGATAAAATTTGAGTGATTTGATGAGTTCCATAGAATGATAAACAAATTTGAAAAAGATAAAATTAATGGATGGTGTCCTAGCGATTCATTTCAAGAACATTCTTGAATTTAGGAAGAATATCAAATTTCCTATATGTAGATGGTATCTATTTGATTATTTATTTAACAAGTTTTTTGTGCCTAGCATAATGGATAATCATTATAGGTTTCACCTTGTCAATGTAGTTATCCTTAATTTATTCCTTTGTGAATATTTGTTGGGTCTCATATGTAAGAAATACTATCATAAGACCCATGAAGTTAAATATTTAAAGAGGGTAGAGTTACTTACAAATACAAATAAATTAACAAGTTTTATTTGACCTAACTCCATGTTTCACTAAAACTAATTCCTTATGAGCTTGCCACTAAATATGGTTGAGACATAATAGTCCTAGGGTGATTTACTTTTGGAGGCATATAATCAAGTCCAATGTACAGTAAATAGTGTTGAAGACTTGCTCAAGAAATGAACTATAGCCCTTTGAAATTTACAAATTTGAGGGATATTTCAATTCAAATTATTACATATTATGCTAGGTCCTAGAAATGTAGTGTAATTAATAAATATGCATATGTCTATGACGCTTGTTTTGAATGTTCATTTTTTTTAATGTAAATAGGCTATTTGAGTATTTGGACCATGGATCATACAGGGAATATACAAATATATTATTAATTTTAAAATCACTTACCCTCCCTATATCTCCATATGGTATATCACCCTTTTTCACACTTTCTTGGAAGCCTTCTCTAGTTAATGGACAAAGTAGGTAGGAAATTAATGGGTTCTATACTTCATCTATGTTAAAGATGTAGTGTTTGTTTGAATGAACCCTTTGTGGCTATATATACATTTCTCATCTAGAAATTGTAGAAATTTTTAGTATTTCTTTACGACCCTTATGTTGAATATATTACGATTTTTGTAGAAGAAGTCTGTCTAATTAAGTAATGAATTTACTTAGTACCCATATTTCTTCTTTTTGGGAAAAGGTTGATGATAATATAGGATACAATATGTATCACTATTGAAGAATTGTAATCAAAATTTATGTTTCTCCTATGGTTCCTCATTACTTGTTTATTTATAACCAACTAATAGTTATAGTAATCATATGGTACATGTATGAGGTGGATAAATTTCATTCTAAGTAGCATTAGAAAGATAGTTACAACATTACCAATTTGAAGCTGAGAACATCACTATATTATTAAGGGAGTCTTATGATCTTGTGGCTGGAATGGTGAAAGGTTATGGACTAAAATTGTATAAGAAAATATATTAAAATCCCAAGAATATTATTCATAGAGTGTTCACTAAAATATTGGAAGGTCTTTTAATAAGAATAAATAATTTGAAGGGGATTATTTGTGAAGGAAATCCATAAAAAACTGAGAGAGATGGTAGGATGGACAATATGGATAGGATGGTAGGAGCTGAGTTGATGTGGAAGTTGAATGATTTAGGGTATAAATGATGTTTCAATGATATCAAAGACACAATGAAGATATAATAGATTCTATAACTTTTAAGGTTGGGAAACACACACATAATAAACATGTATTTTTTCCATCCCATTGATGGTAGGAAGAATGTGATAATTAGGCATAGTAGCTTATGGATATTTTTGGAGACAATTTCATGGAAGATGTAAGGAAAAAAAAATGTTTATAATTCTTCTCTAATAAATCTCTATGGTAGCTAACTACCAATTAAAAGTGTAGAATTTTTGTGTGAAAAATGGAGATGAAACTCAAATAGCTAACTATCAATTGGCCAAAATATCTAGCTATACTATTGAGGACCAATTTATCATAAATGAGGCACTCAAGATAGTTGTCATATTTGTAGTATGTCACTAAAAAAAATGAAAAAGTGTAGGGGACCATGACGCAAAGCTTGAACATATTAAATCTTGGTCCCCACAAAATGATTTGAAGCTTTAGGCAAAGCATATGGCCATGAATATTTTATAAAGGGAAAACACACCAGGGAACAATTATAGCTTGCTAATGTGATTGAATAGAACCCATTCAATGGTCTTGATTAAATTATTATTGTAAGAGAACTAAAGCTCTAAAGGCGAGCAAAGAACTTGACAATGTATGATTTTAATGTCAACATTATTATGAAGGAAAAGGTTTCCACATTGTTTTGTTAGAATTCTATCAACTCTTGTTCATGATTCAAATTGTCTTGGCTTCATTAATATTTGGAATCAAATTAACTATGTGTGCTAAGCACATTACTAAAACCTTTGAACAAGATGAAATTTGCAATGGCCTGCTTCGTCGTGTTTTTCTTAATTTTCCTTTAAATTTTTACATTAAAAAAATTATATATTACATAAAAATTGGTAAACCCTAACATAATATTTGGAGTGACAAATATACATTATAATGTGTATTAAAGCTTTGGTCAGATCCAAACCATAACGTACGGCCTGTTGTAGCAGGCTCATCATATAAGTTGTGTATGTTTTACAAAGCGCGATTAAAATCTTACTAATTTATAATCCTTTCAAGTATTATGGATAGGCCCTTTCTTAGTTTTCTCAAACACGTAACTTTTTGTGACACCATAGCAAAAGTCTGTTGAAATTTTTTATGTACCTTTCGTGAATCATATTTAAGATTTGATTAAACTGAATATGTATATTCTTCAATACAAATGAAATTATATCCACTCAAGATAGATGAAAGCGATCTGGCCTTTAAAATGTGTCAGTGGTTAGTCAATGGCGATAGATGATATTTCTCCCTATCACCGCAGATCTGGATTGAAAAATACGTAAATGTATACTGGGTATCCATGGCAGAATATCTTAATTAGGTGATTGGATCCACAATAAGTGTATTCAACAGCAACTAGGATCTGGAATGTTGCCTTCACAGTTAGGACACGACGCTAACATCTCCACAATTTCAAGCAGATTATCAATGCCTGCATTTGTATTCACTATTTTGTTGAGGATTGGTCGAGCAGAGACAGCGAGGGAAAACACAACGTTGAGCACAAGCAGCAGTGCCATAACTTTCAGGAGCATCGATCTCGACAATACTAATTGGCAGAATGAATGTTAACAAATGAAAAAACGTATTCGGTTTAGCGAGATAGAGAGCGAAGATCGAGAATGGTGATGGATAAACAAGGAAAATCGTATTTATAGAGACAGACGACGGCGTGTGAGTATGTTTGATCAAGTCAAAATTAAAATTTGTTCAACTAGGGTGATATTCAAAGTAAAAAATGGCGCGTGGAACTGCAAAATTTCAAGAGGCGACAAAGGGACTTTGAATATCAACATTGACTTATTCATATTGCACGTCAATTGTCTTCGCTTTCTATCAAGCATGAAAGCACCTTTAACACCAATATCACCAATTTCAATTTTGACCTATTCAAACATTTGCACTCCATCGTCCATCTCTATAAATACGATTTACCTGGTTTATACATCACCATTCTCGATCTTCGCTCTCTATCTCTTAAAAAATTCACTCGGCTCTTCTTTCTTCATTTGTAAACCAATACGTACGTTTCTTTGCTTGATATTCATTCTGGCAATTAGTATGGAGAGATCGATTCATCTGAAAGTTATGGCAGTGCTGCTCATGCTCAACGCTATGGTTTTCCTCGCTGTCTCTGCTCGACCAATCCTGACGGAAAAAGTGAATACAAATGCAAGCGTGAACAACAATGATTCAATTGATAATCTGGTTGAAATTGTGGAGATGTTAGCATCTGGTTCTAACTGTTCAGGCAACATCAAAGATCCTAATTGCCGCAAAAGATAAAACAATGATGCATAGAGTTACTGTGAATCCAACGCACATAACTAAGATTTTTCGCCACGGAAATCCGCGAGAGCTTTACATTATTTGGGTATTTTGTGGTCCATGGTGACAACGAGAAAGAGAAATATAATTAAATCCCTTGGACACTACTCGCTGACACATTTTAAAACCAGAACGCTTTCATCCATCTGGATTGCGTAATATGTAATTATTTTTCTGTATTCAAGAATATACATATTCAGCCCAATCAAATCTTAAATATCAAATTTGTTTCATTAAATATTCGTTTTCTAATTGTTCATTGTTTTCCACATTGAAGTTGGTGTGGTGGTAGCTCTAGTTTGTCGCAGAAATAACGTTTTCCTTTCTATTTCCCAATTATCATTGATCTTTTAGTGGTAAACTATCAAACTTATATTGAGTCAAGTTTCCCTATTCCTCTTTGGATATCCCAATTACTTATACAAATTATACATATTACTTATTTATACCGTTAATTTAAGTAGCATAGGTCAACTTCTTGTGATATGATTAGTCAAGCAAGGAACCAAGCTCTCCTCCTCAATTGTCATTATTTTTAGTGAAAATTATTAGTAACAAAAAATGATACGTAGCATTATCTCAAAGGCATCATGCAAACCCTTCACATCTATCTGTGCTACATAATGTTAATTCACTACTCACCAAATGTGATATGGTCATACTTTTTCCCTAAACAAAATCAACAACAATCAAAACTAATGGAATTTTAAACAAGTTAAACACTTATAAAATTAAAAAATGAAGCCATTAATGCAATGATTTCAAGAAAATAAAGCTATTTAGTACTATTATTATAGCGAGAAGAATAAATGGATTTTATCTCTCTGTTTAGAACAGATTTCCTTCTAAGGTGAAAATTTTGCAACTAATTTTCCTAAGGTATTTTGTCAATTTCAATTAGAGGATATAAAATATTGGAGGTGCGTTTTATGTAGTGCAACTTTCTTGGTACTTGAACTTGACACAAAATAAAAGGATGTTTATGTGCAGTCAAGTATGTCAAGTAGTGCAACTTTCTTGGCACTTGAATTTGGTAATTTTTCTAAAGCCAACAAAGTATTTGTGCTTCTTATCTAACTATGAATTTTAGTTCCTTGAATTTTCTTTTAGTTTTGATAGAATCAAGAAAATGCTAACTCAATCATATAATATCTAATATTTTGAAGGATAAAGTGCCATGGCTTATCTAACCAATTCGCTAGAATGTTGGAGAAGTTTAAAAAACATATATTGAATGGTGTCCTAGCCAAAAGTAGGAATAATATTGAATTTGCTACAAGTAATTTTGGTCTATTGGATTATTTCATTAAAAAATTGCTTGAGACTAGCCTAATGAATAAAAATTATATGTTTGGCCTTGCCAAAGTTATTATTTTTAATTGCTTCTTTTTTTAAAACTTTTTGGTTTTCATATGTAAGAAATATTATGTTACTTGACCTAAGAAGTTAATTATTAAAAGGAGAAACTATTGTTTACAACTGAAAGTAAGTTAAAATTTCTTTTCTCTTGAATCCCAATATCCTTGAAGTTTTTAAACTTTCTCAGCTTACCGCTAAATATTATTTAGACAAGAATAGTGATAGGTTCAAGTAGTTCTTAAGGTATATAATCAATTCTAACATGAAATAAAAGGTGTTGGATTTTGTTTGAAGAAATAAATTAGAGCCCTTTGAAATTAAGCAATTTGATGGATATTTTAGATTATTTTTTTAGGTACTAGGAATGTACTATAAGAAGCAAATATGCATATGTCTAATGTGCCTTCTTGTAAATATCCAAAAAAATATGTAAATAGAATATTTAATTATGAGGCAGGGGTTGTAGCGGGATTCCATAAATCTATTATAAATTTTAAAATAGCTTACCCTCCTTGTACTTTCATATAGTATCCACTCTTGCACACTTTATTGCAAGCCTTCTCTTTTGAATGGACTAAGTAGTTAGGAAAGAAACTAGTTTTATACTTCATTTGTGTTAGACATGTTTTTATTGTCTAATTAAAAACAATGCAATTGGATATACATTTGTCTTGTAGAAGTTATAGATTTTTTATTATTTCTTTACTATCCTTATCCTTAATATACTAGGATTTATATAGCATAAGAATATCTAATTAAGTAATAAATTTTCTTAGTCCCCCTATTTATCTTTTTTGGTGAAATATTGATAAAATGAAGGATACAATATGTATCATGATTGAAGAACTATAACCATAATTATGGCTATCCTATAGTTCATCATTACTCGTCTACTTTTATGCCTAACCAAGTGATATCTCTAGTAATCATATGGTACATGTATGAGGTGGATAATATTTTATTTTAAGTAGCATTAGAAAGATGGTTCCTATTAGAGTAAAAGGTTTTATTTACTAAATTAATTTAATCATATTGATTAATTAATTAAGTCACCTTTTCGTTTTTTCACTTAAGCTAAATTTAGGAAGCTTTTTGGGGAATTTAATAATTATTTTATTTCATGCATTCATCCCTTAGGGTTTGCTTTAGGGTTTTGAT